>NC_133476.1:4574723-4612239 GCF_025370935.1 Choristoneura fumiferana | reverse complement strand
CTGTACATTGATAACACTATTTAATTGTATGAAAAAGGCAGAATCTAAAGATACCATTATTATTAAAAGTCGCTGAACTAATATCGCCCAGTCTGGCGAGTCACGATCTATGTTTTAATTATTTGCTCCTGTAACATGCCACGCCCGGTACATGTTCAACAGTGGATGTCCCACGGCTGATATGATGTTGATAAAGATGATTTGAAGAATAATCTGCTGAAAAATTAAAACGCAGCAAAAACCTACTTACAGAGACGTATTAGATAGGTACGATACCCAAAGAAATGTGAAATATATCGTCGGCCTAAATCGCATACCTCGTAACTCCATTTTTTCTGAAAATTATGTTTTGACACTTTTAGATAGTACTATTCTGAACGCATCTAACGGCAAAACTCTTAAATACCAAGAATAAACCGTTTAAGTTTAAAAAGCAAAATAGAAAACCTCGCAACTCCCGACCGCCATTTTTGTAAAAGATATACACGTATCTCCCCCGCACTCCCTCAGTACCTACAGTTTGCGATGGCGTTGTGACTGCACGTCAGTTTTGCGTAAAGATTTAAGAAGAAAACGGGTGCAGACTAACAGGTGTGTAATGAGGTTCTGCAATATTAACTGATTGTGTATTCTTGATAGATATTTATCATATTTAAACACATTAGACTATTGAAAATTTAGTTTGTTTGCGTGCCGTGGACATACGAGGTTTGCTCCGCGTGTATCTTTACGCGTGAAGATTAGTTACGTGGTTTTCTACGCAAATTATTTAATCTAGTACGTAGTTGTGATTGTTCGAATAGCAATTGTTTTGTTTGTGTCACTATTTTAATTTATGTTAATGCCTGTTACCCGCGACTCCGTCTGCGTAGCATTCGGTTTTCACTATCCCGCTGGAACTATGAAATGTTCCGGGATAAAAACTATCCTATGTCCTTCCCCGAGACTCAAACTATCTGTATACCGATTTTCATCTAAATCGGTTCAGCGGTTTAGACGTCATGAAGCGAAGTGACAAACAAACAAACAGACTTACAAACTTTCGCATTTATTATATTATAGTGGGATTTAGTCGAACTCGTCCCAGCTGCTTTACTTAAGGTTTTTTACTTATAACATTTTATTGTTCTGTAGGCGGATACTAAAATAAATCAACAAAGGAAAGCAAGACTGCAGAAAATATTTTTTCAAAAATAGGAAAAAACGTACGCATGTTACAATTTAGATGTAAATCAATACGATGGATCTTTAATTTTAGTTCAGGAAGAGAGCACTATTCATCTCAACAAGAGATTTGTTTTAGAGTGCAGAACCCTACACCACCTTGTATCTCACTAACTACTACTACTACTACTACCAGGGCGCAGTGACCCCAAGTTGGTTTTGGCCTCCAACACCAGATTACGCCACGGTTTGCGGTGTTGAGTCAGCTCTTGCAAGTCTTCGACCCTGAGGTCCAAAAGGTCTTTCAGGACCTCGTCCCTCCAGCGGTCTCGACCACCAACAACCAACGACCAACCGGCCTCTCGGTCATCCCAAGTGCGCTCTCTTCAGGGCTCGACCCTCTCCCATCCCAACCTTTCTACGTGCTCGAGCCACCGAAGTCTGGACGCCTTGATCTGTCCTATTCCCTACATTGGGATACCAGGTCCTCAAATTCCCTATTACCTCACCAACTGTGCAACATGAAATTTGTTTGTCACCAGCTAGTTTCAAGAGCTTGAAAAAAATCGATTTTCAAGCCACGAAATCCACTCATCACGTCATAAACCAGCAGTTCTCAGAGCTTTCCTGAACAAGAAAAATGTCAACAGCCTTACAGCATGAACATTGTGTATCGCCCGCTAGTTTGCATCAAATTAATTCAGCCAAAAATAATCATGCTTCATTATCTTCACCTGAGCCAAACTCATGTACTTAATCATGTAAATAATTACCTTGTTCAGATCAAAAAATTACCTCTATTTTTTATAGCAAAACTCTTAACTCCCGATTTGCTTTATAAATTTTCAAAAAAACTCTTAACTCCAAAAATTTCCAGGTTCAGGTTATTTAAAAAAAATAGGTCTTAACAATCTGACGGCTAAATTTAATTAACATTATGTAAAAAAAACTTAGCAAGTCTTCATGCAAAATTTTTGGTAGTGAAGTTTTTTGTGTCTCCTGTAAAATTTGATCAGATTGAGTTACGAGGTTTGCGATTTAGGCCGACGATATGTATAACATAAAGCCTCAACTTATAATAATATTGCAGGCATCCCCTGAACCGACAATAGGTACCGGTATAAAAGATGTTCCACGTCGGAAACGCTGTCGATATTTCATCGAATTAAATAAATCAGGGAATCGGGTAGTTCAATGTATTTATGCGAAAATTATTGAGGCGTCTCGATAAAGCCTATCAAATATTGGGACCATGACTAAAATGTTGGGACACAATAAATTTCCTTCTGGGAAATATTCATCTACTGATAAATAGGGACAATGAAATAAATATCGTTTAGGCGGGCCGGAAGTATATATGCCTGTAGCTGCTTTCTGGCGATTATCTTCGGGACTGTTCTTTGTTTGTCTTTAACGCTTATTACTGTAAAGCCTTTGGACTTAATCGATTATTGTCTACGAAGCCTCGTACACGCAAAACTGAGACCAAGAATATTACGAGAGTTTATTGAGATTAACCAATTTACAGGCCTCGTGAATTAAGATACGCCACCACAAAATGAATCATAGTTTAATATTGTATTCATACCTATCAGGGATCTATTTAAAAACGAATAAGTTATTTTTTAACGACTTAAATTGATTTTGTGCCTTCTTGTAAATTTTCTCAATTACATACATGCATTATGCCTGGAAGCTGTGGTCTGTCAGTCAGTCTCGTTACTCTTTTAAAGATATGGATTACAAAAATAAGAAATGGATATGAAAAAAAACTAAACATCTGTTATTGGAGTCATATAGTGTTTTCTACTGGTTAAGGGTAAGGAACAAATCAATCGTTATTTCAAATTGTTCCTCCCGATGGAAGCGACATATTTTCCGAAATAATTGAAGCTCAGACTTCTCCGATGAAATGTTTTCGTCAAGGTACACGATGAATATAAAACGAGATTCCAAAATAGAAATCGTTTACGATTGTTCACTGCTCTGCCTCTCGCATTTGAAAAACAATTTTCTTTAAAACTTGATTGTATTCAATGTAGGCGTTCTATAACTCCATTTGTTCGAGGTCGAAGTTACGTAAGTAAACAATTATAGTGACGTTGAAATGCCAATTGACGCTAAAATATACTTGACTGTGGTTAAGACCACATATATCACACAACTAACTTCAATATTTCAACAATAATTTTAACTTATAACATAATTATAACCAACTGATTTGTGGTTTCAAATACATAATACCTATGGGTACTTTTTATTAAATCGTATTTCTTCCAGTAGTTCAGCAAATCCAAATGAACACCTCTGAACAGATTTATGACTGTGTTTTCATTCAGGATGACGGATGATAGCTAAATTATGTAGGTACTCATCATGTCAGCCGAAAGACGTCCACTGCTGGACATAGGCCTCCCCCAAGGCTCTCCACTCGGACCGGTCTTGTGCTTGCCGCATCCACCTCGATCCGATTTGAACTTATACCTAGCCACTGGTTTAGTTATTAAAAAAAAAATTGATTCCTTAAAATAGAGTCAGTTTCCTGTTTATACTTTATCAGAATATTTAGTACGGATTTTTATTTCGGAATCCCAAATGTTCAGTCAGTAACAAAAATAGTGAGTGGGTCACTTCTTGATTGTGGCATTAACATATTTTCAATCTTGTATGACGCTTAGTATGTGGCTGTATAACGACAAAGTAAAAGATGTATAGCTATTTCTGTTCACTTCTTAAAAAACTTTTTTACGAGGGTAAATGCGAACTATAAGTACTTGAGTGATGAATACATCATAATGATATGATTCATATCGAATTAAAATTCCTCTTACAAATATTTTCTTTATGTAGATAATCTGCAATTGTAGGCTCAAGTAATACGAAGATTAATCGATCCAATACTATTTCCATTTTAATTTACTTATAATATATAATTATTTTTGCAAACAAAAACATTTTTATTTCATACTGAAATTAAAAGAGAACATCAGCTTTTGATAATAACATTTCAAAAATTAAAGTTAAAACCACCCTTTTAAATGTGATTCGCAATCTCGGACGTTTTATTCGAACATAATAAGCAATTCTCTCATAAATTAAATTACGGCTTTTATTAGTTTCATTTGAAATTAAATTTAATTACGGTAAGGTTGTCTGAGCAAAAACGAGTCGGGAAAATTGTTCTCAATTTCAAATTATAAATTACCGGTCATCTTGATTACTTCTCATTCAAAAACTAATATGCTAAAAAAAACTTCTTTATCTGAGAAAAAGGCGGTAACTGTTACTAAAAAATTCTTTATCCTGTATGTTAATTTCCATCTACAGGGTGTGGCTTTAAAATCAAGGGTCGATTCTACTCGCATAACTAAGCTACTTTTGAAAATGAAAAAAATGAAAAAATGTTTTATTTGTTAGGAAGAAAATTAAATTAGCAGTGATCATATTTTTAGAAAGTTGCAGAAGAGCAGAACAAAAGTAGCTCAGTTATGCGATTAGAATCTAACCTTGGATTCAAAGCCTCATGGTCAGAGACTCCGTGTATACTTAAACTACTTTGCTAATGTCGTTCAGAATTCGAAACAAAACATTTTCTTTTTCTTTCTCCTTTGAATCTTCAGGAAAACAGAAATTTGACCAGCCCTGAGCGACATTCACTATGTTTATTGTATGTACACCCACATCGGTATTTTAGCAATATATATTAATTGGTTTCGGCCAAGAGCCAGTCTAGTCTACCACTAGCAGTAGTCTTGAAATAGTTATTTATATATATAGTTTTCGCAAAGATATAGTGCACAGTTTCAGCTGGTCGCTGACAATACAGCTAATGATTCAAATCAGGACTCTCTTTTTATTTTATTTTTTACTATTAAGATGCAGACATTCTACTAAATTCTTTATTAGACAAGCAATCTGAAATTAAATTCAAATTTCGCATGGGACACGATAAGATTTCTAATAGTATTTTCTTTACCAGAATTTGTCCAACACTTTAACAAACAGGGTGTTGTTTACAAAGTAGGGAAACCGATATCCAATACTTCATGTATTGGAAGTGTTCAAATAGTTCACTTGTTCCATTTCGAACACATTGACACGCTTCAGAGAATTGAGGTGGACTTTTGACTTTAACCTATTTAACTTAACCAATTTCCTGACTTACTGTTATAGCGCTTAAATCGCTAGATCTGGTATTTGAAGTCACCTGATGGTAAGCGATCACCGCCACCCATGGACACCTACAGCATAGTTGCCGGCCTAAAGGGGAGGGGGATAAGGGAAGGGGAAGGGGGGAGGAGAGTAAAAGGGGGAGGAGAGTTGGGCCTCCGGATCTCCTACTCACCGTACGAAACACAGTAGCAAAACCTACTATTTCACGCCGGTATTCTGTGGGAGTGTGGTACTAACCCGGTCGAGCCGGCCCATTCGTACTGCAGCCAGCAAGCGGTTACAGTAAGGCTCTACCACTTCCACGGTACCGAACATGAATGGCGATATTATTTTGTGAAATAGTTTCAAGATCGAACCTAATTCTCGCCTCAGGGGATATCAAGCTTTAGAACTAACTTACTTTTACTGCTGTAAAACTACACAAGTTTCCACAACCGCAATGTCTTAAAGGCGATCTTTACTTGATTCTAAGTAATTCCAAGTGCAAAATTATATTTGTTTTTGACAAGATTTTGGCAAGTTTGGAGTATTTCACCGCCCGCAGGTAATATTTCTACGTATTGCTAGATTATTCACGCAGCTTCGTTTCATCTTTTTTAAAGTAAATTAAGTATTATGTTAGTTCTAAAAATTTTCACCACAGAAAACAACCACAAAAAAATAAGTGTCTCAAATTTGGGAGCGTGCATAAACCGACGTGATATGAACCGGCCTTTCAATATCGACCTGATATTTGGAAAGGTTTCTAAATAACAACGTGACAAATTCCGATCACACAATTCCACGTCGGTAAAATCTGAACCGGTAAAGAGTGGCATTCAATTTGGGTACAGACTAAAAGTAGTAGCAAGTCAAATGAAAAAAAAAAGTTCCGCTATGATCTATGATCCAATACAATTACAAAAAGTACTCATAAAATTTGTAAGTCGTTTTTATGTCACAACGGATCATTTTTATACTTATTTTAACTTGCTTTGGGATCTCACGAAAAATCTCGCGGGAATTCTCAAATATTATAATTATCGATGTCCTCAAAAATTATAATATTAACATTCGTTGGAACACGTATTATTACATTACACATACAAACATAACATAAATAACTATTATTTGAGCATTCATGTAAAAATGGGAGGCTTATTTTTATTACAAATTCAAAACAGAGACACGGTCTATATTCCGAGGGATTTTTTTTGGTCGATACGTTTCTACATAGTGGCGGAATGAAAAGGTTGACCAGTTTTCAAATAAATTTGTTCACACGTTGGAAGCACATGTTACCTTTTTGAATGACATTACGATGGAATAATGTCATAGGTACTCGGTCGATAAAGCAGTTATACTGAGCAAGCAAAAACAGATCTTAAGGTTATCAACCTTTTCATTCTGCGACTGTACCTATGGAATACATGGACCCTATATTATTAATAAGTCTGCCACGGAATAACCCAGATTCTAAATAGTCCTCAGATATTTTGATCAATGAAAAGCAAAGTTCCGTTTAACAGTCATTAAAGGGATCCGAAATAAACATCCTTCAAATAAATTTTCCTTAATTGGGGCGTATCGGACCGATTTGTAAACAATCGCTGTCCTATTTTCCAGTGTCGTCCTACTTTCCTTTTAAATAAAATCTCGAATACTGGTACCTAATTAATTAAATTGGGCGTCACTTAGGAAAAGTTTATATCATCATCATCATCACCATGTCAGCCGAAAGACGTCCACTGCTGGAAAAAGGCCTCCCCGAAGGCTCTCTACTCGGGCCGATCTTGTGCTTTCCGCATCCACCTCGATCCCGCCATCTTAACCAGGTCGTCGCTCCATCTTGTTGGAGGCCTACTGACAGCTCGTCTCCCGGTCCGCGGACGCCATTCGAGAACCTTCTGACCCCATCGGCCATCAGTCCTGCGAGCAAAGTAAAGTTTATATCGTTTAACAAGAATTAATTACCGTGCTTGTCTACGTCCACTTGTATAAAACTTATTATTTAGACGGACAGACGGAAAAGCCGGTTCTGTTTTTCCTTTTGAGGTATGGAACCCTAAAACATAATGTAATTAAGAACGTCAGTATAATTATTGATATGTTCAAGTGTTTTCCTATTACCTCATATGACTCAGAAACATTTACATAAAGCCTTAACAAGACCAAAGAAACGCCTATGTTTAGTGCTAATAAAATAAAACATATGCCTAAACCCTGATCCTCGTATATTTTTATTTTACTGCTCAATTTCAACATACTACGAACCCTGCGGGTATTATCGGTTAGATAACAAATCAACCTAAACCTACTTATACATTATCTTTACTGCAAATCCAACATTTTGTATGTGTGTTTATGGCTGAAATGCATTTAGGTGACATTTGGAATGGTAGATCTCGGGAACAACGCATTGGTTTCTATTCATTCCAAAACTAGCTGTCCCACTTGAACTAAAAAAAACCCCGGATAATGATATCTAATCTAAGTGCCACGTTTCATTCAAATCCGTCAAGCTGTTTTACGTGATTGAATAATACATTTGTAAGTCACCGTAAATGAAAAAGTTACTTTAGTAAACGACCACCGGGTAGCCAAGTGGTTAGAGAATCTGACTATGAAGCTCGAGGGTCCTGGGTTCGATCTCCGGTCGGGGCAGAATTTGTATGAATAGTACGAATGCTTGTTCTCAGGTCTTCGACGTTTAATATATATTTAAGTAGGTTTTTTATTTTTATTTAACTGGATGGCAAACGAGCAAGTGGGTCTCCTGATGGTAAGAGATCACCACCGCCCATAAACATCTGCAACACCAGGGGTATTGCAGACGCGTTGCCAACCTAGAGACCTAAGATGGGATACCTCACGTGCCAGTAATTTCACCGGCTGTCTTACTCCCCATGCCGAAACACAACAGTGCAAACACTGCTGGCAGTATTAGCGAGCAAGATGGTGGTAGCAATCCGAGCGGACCTTGCACAAGGTCCTACCACCTGCAAATGTAATTATCTACCTATTTAAGCATGTTTATCTGTTGGCTAGAAGTACCTACCCTGCTACAAGCTTTGCTTAGTTTGGTGTCAATTGTCCCATGATATATAATATATATATATATATATATATATTAGTATAAATCACCGAAATTCAATTTCACTGGTAAACGTAATGGTTTGCATCTTGAAAGAGTTGAAAGCCGCGTTAAAAGCACTAGCATTTTAACATAACCTCGCGAGTTAACTATACGATTCCCTAATACAATATGCGCCTTCACCTTCGTTCTAATAACCATATTTTCTAGCACACGTTATAAGGTTATCCAGTCTTATAGCAAAGCCTATAGCTATAAAGGCTTTACGCTCAGCGATATTGCTTGTTGTATGAGTCCAAAGACCTTTTTTATTTCAGTCTTCATTTTAAACTGTTCAGTTAACCTTAAGGTCAGGGGATTGCACATTTTATTTAAATGCGCTATCGGGGCGTTTGGTTTATTTGTTACAAACCTTTCTTAGGCAAAGGCGCCCAAAGTTTTTTTGCAGCCATTTAGAAATTTCGTATCGGCACTGTAGCGAAAACTACATCTTTCCGTCAATAGCCCTACTTACTTTCTTAAGTTTATGTACATGAGAGAGAGAGAGAGAGAGAGAGAGAGAGAGAGAGAGAGAGAGAGAGAGAGAGAGAGAGAGAGAGATTTATTTACACATATCACATATTACATGTTACAAGTACGTTTTTGATTTCGCTATGAGCAACAGAACGCAGCTGTAAGCTAACAGGTAAGATGATATGAATAAAGCACGAAGCAAATAAAATCCGACCTTAAAATTATAAATTATGGTCACCCAAATTCAACAACGTAAGTTAAATTGTAATATTTCATTTTATTTGAATTTACTTGTGAAATGATGCTTTACAGTTGGCTTTGGATTATTTTTTACACCCTTTATACAACACGTTTTGATAAATTTAAATCCTGTCAAATAAAGAAACCGGCTAAGTGCGAGTCGGACTCGCGCACGAAGGGTTCCGTACCATTATCTATACGACATTAGACATAAGCAAAAAACGAAAAAAAAAACAAGTTTGGTGTATGGGAGCCCCCCTTCAATATTATTTTATTTTAATTGAATTATTTATTTTTAAAGTGATTATACAATTAAATATTCTGTGAATATTTCAATCGTCTACCTGTAGCCGTTATTAATATTGAGCAAAAAAACCGCAAAAAAAAAAACCACGTTTGTTGTATGGGAGCCCCCCTTATATATTTGTTTTATTCTGTTTTTAGTATTTGTTGTTATATCAGCCACAGTAATACATAATCTGTGAAAATTTCAACTGCTTGGCTATTAAGGCTCAAGAGATAGAGCCCTGTGACGGACGGACAGACAGACAGACAGACGACAGCGGAGTCTCAGTAATACGGTTCCGTTGGCACATTTTGGGTACGGAACTCTAAAAAAGCCAGCCAATGAGGTTTTCAACATATTTAGTAGGTAAGTACATTTATATCCGCTTACTTTGATGTTGCAATAGTATAATATTTACAAACCCTGTCAAAAAGTTTCAGATTACCTATTATTTATTCTTGCCGTAAAATAAATTCACTTCACGCAAAAGACGTACCTATAATCGACTTTACATGAAAGCCTTCCTTGCGGGGGTTTTTAACTATAATATTTCATTAAAATCGGTTCAGCCGTTTTTGAGATATGGAACTTTGAAATGTCAATATCGGGGGCTTTCAACATTTCTAAGTTGGTTTGGTTGTATTAAATTAAATATGTCAAAATGTCTTTGCACTTTAGCACCTTGTCGCTTAGTTCTCGCTGTAAGCCTTCTGACAATTTTATACTAAATTTCAAACATGAAGTGACAGAGATAAGGTAAAGTGTATAAACATATATTTGACCTCTACTGTACCTACATGTAGATATTTGAGGTGCGACAGGTTCTCCCATGACACAAAATCTCGTTGAAGCGAAGTGTTACACGCCATTAGTTTATCGTGTCCCCTCACGCTCTAATGAGGATGTCGGTCCCTCTGCAGGGAGCCCCCTGTACGTAGTAGCACATACAGCAGCAGGTACGACAACAACTTATTAAATAATAACCTAGCCAACTTAAAAAAAAACCTTGGCATTATAATTACAAAGTTTAATATCTGAGTATCTCTAAAACAGCAGAACTGTGTACCCTTACAGTGTGAAGGCGAAGGAGCTGCTTGAATATACATTTCTTGGATAGACGAAGGTATCGTGAGGTCACGGGTGAGCAAAGTTAATAATTGTTTATAGTTCATTGAATGGGGATTGTACATCCATAGGGAGGAATAGACCATAAGCCCACCACGCTGGTCCAATGCGGGTTGGTGGGTCGCCAGTTTTGCCTCGTATGCTAGTTAGCAGGGTGCACCGCGGGCAGGTGAGGTTGGCTTGGGTCTCGTGAGATGATATATGAGACCCCTTACACCCAATGGAGGCGCGGCAGACCGAGACGGAGGTGGTGGAACGACTTGGACGCATTCAGAAACGACTGGCAAAACTTAGCTGCCGACAGGGGAAGTTGGAAATCCGAAGGAGAGGCCTTTGCCCCAGCAGTGGGACATAGAAAATGGCTAATAAAAAAAAACTTCATTGAATATATGGACCTCTGCAACGTTACGCCTGATTCTATAAATTACTAGATAACTAATTCGGATCAAAAGAGTAATCTCTTTAAATAACTCCACTGTTATGGAAAAATGCTTATAGGTTTAAGTACTTAATTTAATCCAATTATTTTACGAAATTAGTCCTTGTGTTCGCGGACCCGTAAACACAGCGTAGGACGCCCACGATGAGATGGAGGGATGACCTGGTTAAAGCCGCAGGTTCACGGTGGTCCGCTTCCAACCGAAGCAACTGGAGGTCTATGGGGGGACCTAAGTCCATCAGTGGACGTTCTATGGCTGATAATGATGATGATGTTGATACACAACCTTTATGGCTGGTGAAGTATTAATAGGAAGCACTTCAGCTATCAACATGAAAATTTACTTTAATTTAAATTACCATGTGGTACCTGATATCCATTAATCCAAGTGCTTTCCATTAATTACATTATTAAATGACGTCAACAATTACAATGCTGAACGTAAAGTAGGCGTGGTTAGTTTCGGATTACCCGAAACGGAAAATTTAATATCTTTAAACGAGCCATTCTTTTATAGGTATTTATCACTCCCGCAGGACTACGCTTTTTTTCTGGATAATATCACTTGTCCTGTCTCGGGTCTTTGTCTCTCTTGGGTCGGACCCTCATCTTTGAGGACCGTGGTCAGTATCAGGGTTAATAATAATAATAAATATCACGGGACAATTCACATCAATTGACCTAGTCCCAAAGTAAGCTTAGCAAAGCTTGTGTTATGGGTACTAAGCACGCATAAATACATATAATTATATAGATAGATACATACTTAAATACATAGTAAGCACCCAAGTCCCGAGAGCAAACATTCGTATTTTTCATACAAATATCTGCCCCGACACGGGAACCGAACCCGGGACCTCAAGCTTCGTAGTCAGGTTCTCTAACCACTAGGCCATCTGGTCGTCTGGGGTTGCATCTGGGGCGGAGAATCTGCCTCCACCGGTTTCTGTATAGCGTGTCTCGACCGTGTACAAATTGGAGGATGACTACTTTCACTTGATCGGTCCAACTCGTTGATGAATGACCCCGCGATCTTCTACCTGCAGTGTTCCTAACTACAATCAGTTTTTCCAAATTTCATCGCCTCTACGCACTGTGTCCGAAATATGAAAGAATGTGTTGCTGACATTATGGTGGTCAAAATGAGGTGTTCGGATTTCAATCTAGGTAGGTATATTCAAACCAAATATTACCTAAGTCAGTTCAGTGGTTTAAACATGAACGAGGGACAGACACAGACAGATAGTTACTTATCTGGGGGCATAGTAGTGCCCCTGCGAAGTCGAGCGCTAGATAAACTGCCGAACCATCTGTTCTTGAAGCATTTCGGCGTGTTTTCACATCTGTCTTGCGGCCAGTGGGATATAGCGGAATGCTTAAATTCTCCTCATATGATAATAAATAATGGTACTTAGAATAACCATATAATTCCAAGATGGCGATCTTGAAATATCCATGGATTCATAGTTGCCAATGCCATAATAATGTATTATAATTAACTTCTCTAAATTGTATGTAATTAGCATATTTGGCTTGATTGTTAGTGCCAGTTATGAAACTAAAAAATGAATAAATAAATAAAAAATATTTTGGACGCTACCGAGTCTACTGTCCACCTGTTTTCGCTGCGGTTCGCGAACTGACGGCTCGTCACAACTCTGCTATTTAGGACCCACTTTTAATATCCGCATTTGCCATAGATTAGAGTGCGTGTAACATTTCAGCACACTGTGTCAGGCGAACTCTTCACTTTTTAGGGTTCCGTACCAGATTAGTGACAAATGGAATCCTGTTAATGTCGCTACACTGTCTACTTGTCCATCACAGGGCTGGAAAGCATCATCATCATGTCAGCCGAAAGACGTCCACTGCTGGCCTCCCTAAAGATCTTGTATACCCACTTGAGATTGCAGCAAGCAATTTTCTGTTTCAAGTAAATACAATTTAACGCTGCTAAATAGCATTATTTCTCACAGAGAACTGCAAAGAGCCCGAGAGCCCCTGTACTTACATAATCTTTACTTCTTGAAAAATGTAGAACATTCTTTTAAACTACTTAAATATCTACGAGTACATCAGTACTAACTCTTGAAGCTAAATTTAATGCCAAATCAAATATTTGAAATTACCTAGTATTTTATGTATGTAAACTCTTTATTGTACAAAATAGGTAAACAAACACAAATTAATGTACGCTCTAAGTCGGTGGTATTTTTAATAAACACTCATCACATGAAATTGTACTTAGTTATGAAATTGATTATTTTACACTGTTTTCTGCAACTTAAACACACACACACACACACACACACACACACACACACACACACACACACACACACACACACACACACACACACACACACACACACACACACACACACACACACACACACACACACACACACACACACACACCACACACACACACACACACACACACGCAAACATCACGATCGTATTCCCAAATGGGGTAGGCAGAACACGAAACCTTACCACTTCGGAGCCAATTTTAGGTTTAAAGTTTGACAAAAAAGGTTGTCACTATTGTACCTTGTATTGTCAAGGTTGCTAGCCTGTCGCCTACGGAATACCCTAACCTATATTCTTTGTCGCCTCTTACGACATCCACGGAAGAAATGGAGAGGTGTAATTCTAACCCCACACCGATCGGGGTTATATTTTAGGTAGGTAAATATGTGGTACCTAGCATTCCTCCATTGCAATTTACATAAGTACCATCAGCCAAATATGTGGTCTATCACCCTAAAGTTGATAATCGTTTGCATGTCATAAAACAATAATGCCAATAAACGTGTCTGTCAACTTGAAAGTTCGACTTTAGCGACATATTCATTTGATAGGAACTTGTTTAAAAATTGATAGACCACTTATTTGGCTGATGGTACCTATCTGTGAATTGCAATGGAACAATGCTACCTATATTCTGACTGTCACCACCGTCGTCATCATTATCTCGATCTTTATACGCCCCACTGGAGGGCATAGGCCTCATAGGATAAGTTAAGTATAGTTAAGGTTCCCACGCGTGCCCAATGCGGATTGGAAACGTCACATGCACAACTGAATTTTTTCGCAGGTGTGTCCAGTTGCTTGCGATGTTTTCCTTTCCCGTAAAGCTAATGGTTTTCAAATGTGATTATGCACATGAATTTCGAAGAACTCAGATGAGCGAGACAAGGTTCGAACCCAAGGCCCTCTGCTTAATAGGCGACAGGCTAACCTACTATGCCACCACAGCACTATTACGAATGTAGAAACATCTCATTTTACTAACAAAAATCTGGGCCTTTGATCTATATAGTGTCACGTCTCGTTATATCCAGACAGAAAGTCTTAACTAACTAAAAGCACACTTATTTTCGAGAGTCATAACGAGAGTCTCTAAAAATATATATCAAACAAAAAAGACAGCTATAAAATTGTACTAAATTTATGTATCTATTGAACTGAAAACTGGATAATTCCACTTATATTTATGCTTTCCGTTGCACAAAAGTCATATAAAACTATGAAAATGGCAGTTGAGGATGACATAAAATTTTATTTCGGTTGCCTATAAAATGCAGCATCCTAACGCAATATGAAATGGCTAATTATATTCTGCAGTCTAGCACAATTTCTTATTGCATTTTGTTAAAATTCAGAATAATGCCGTGGCCGAAAGATAACGACATAACATAAACCCAACATAAAGATCCCTTTTAGGGATAAGTTCGCCTTTGTACTCGATCTTTTGTTTTGTTGTTCTCATTTTGTATTATTTTTGTGTTTTATGTACAATAAAGTATTTACATAGGTACATACATAAACAACAAAGTTACGTACGACACTATTTATTATTACAGTATTTATTTATTATTTGACACTATTTTAAGGAAGTTCAACATTTTTACCATGCTTGCCGGTACCACCACATATGCATGACAGTCACGTCTGTGTGGCACATAATTATAGATCATTAGCATTTTGTAGCTATATTAGTAAAACACAGAAAAAGACGGAAAATTAAGAAAAAAGGAACAGTATTTTACGATTTGCGCTTAAAAAGGTTTAATGTAATTGTTGACCTGTTGCCTGAAAGTCAAGGTAAATCTTACACAAATTTGACGCTAATCGATCATCATCATCATCATCATCAGCCGGAAGACGTCCACTGCTGGACAAAGGCTTCCCCCTTAGAACGCCACAATGAACGACAGCTCGGCACTTGCATCCATCGGTTTCCCGCAACTCTCACGATGTCGTCAGTCCACCTGGTGGGAGGCCTGCCACTCGAGGACTTTTCTCCCCCAACTGTTATATTTTTCCAGCTATGTCAGTGACTTTAGTTCTTCGACGAATTTCCGTATTCCGGATTCTATCGCGCAAAGAAACTCCAAGCATAGCTCTCTCCATAGCTCGTTGCGTGACTCTGAGCCTCTCTAAGAGGTCAACAGTCAAAGACCACGTCTCAGCGCCATAAGTCATCACTGGCAACACACACTGGTCGAAGACTCTAGTCTTGAGGCACTGCGGAATATTGGACGAGAAGACATCACGAAGTTTCCCGAACGCGCCCATCCGAGTGGGACTCTTCGGGCGACCTCGGCTAATCGATCGCTTAACGGATAATCCTCGAACTATAAATCTCCCCAAATTACGTACTAACGCTGAATGTATGTAAAACATGTGTTTATCTGTTGTATAATGTAATTCGTGATAAAATTTACATATCTGGCCCGTAATCATGTCCTTTCCGGGTGTTTTACTGCCAGTACCGAATTCATTTATACTTTTACGCATTTTTTTACCCTACCCTTGGGTTTTGTTTAGCCTTTACAAATGTCCACGAACCGTGATTAAAGAGGGCACGGTTACACCCCAAAAAAAAAATTGTTCCCATTTCCTTTAGAAGAGAGAAAATATCGTTTTAATGACATGAGTTATGACGGACGCTGCTTGGAGAGCCTAGTTGGGTCTGGTCACGATTTCATGTTTTAATTTTGAGTTTTTCTCGAAATCATATCATATGGAACTGGGGTCTTGAAATTTGTTCCGGTCTTTTGTCACGTTAAATGACATTTAAAGTTTTAATGAATGATTAATGCGAGAAGTAAGTGGGCGCCGATGATGCAAGATGATGATGGGTGGCGTTAAATTGGTGTCTTATTATTTCGGTGAAGTGAAAAGTACACCAATTTTGTGTTTTAATAAAAAAATATTGCTTTTCAATATCTTTTTTTAGCTAATTCTGCTAGGGGTCTATATCGACTGGTCAAAACTTGTTAGTCATAATAACACAACTCTTCATTTTTCTGAAACTATTTTTATTTTATTTTTCTGAATTGTTGTAAAAAAAACCTAACCTAACCTATATAGAGTTCTACAGGATGACCAAACATTTATGAAAAATGTACGGTTTCAGTGGGAAAAAAGTTTTGACTAACAAAAATTATAACAAACAATACATCATAACTTAGAAAATGATGGCAGTCGAAACGATCCCTGCTGCTAGACTTTAGTCGCGTCTTTGCATTCGTAAATCATTAGATCTGACAGTTGAATTTCACAAAACTTACATAGTTTATTTATTTAACGTCGCACATAAAACAGCTGTCAAATTTCATGACTCTAACGTTTAGAGTCAAAACCTATAGTGTGGTCGAGATTTGTAGATTTTATCGCGATAGAATATCGGAATAAAAAGTAGCTATGTGTTATTCCATATCTCCAGTTATCTACATACCAAATTTCAACAAATTTTCATTAATCAGTGAACGAGTAGCAAACATATACTCACAAATTTTCGCATTTACAATATTGTATAAAAAAATTGTATAACTTTTGTAATAACCTGTAAATAAAAGCTTTTGCTGTTTCTTTTTTTGTTCGCACAGCTTCGAAGTTAGAAGTTTAATTATCAGACTTTTTCTAATCAAAAAGGCGTTAGCGGGGTCGTAAAGTTTCTAAACGGATGTTAGCTTTGCTTCTAAAGTGAAGTTTACGGCACTGTATGCACCTTCAACAAAAGGCGTTTGTCAAACTTGGTAGAAATGGCTTTAATTGTTTTACTTTTCGTTATAAATAGACAAAAATAAAGATAGAGGTCTTGGTAACTTGGACAGTGACAATAGAGACTAAGGGTGAAGCCAGACGAGCGCCATTTTTTGAGTTGTGAGTCACGAATTATCGGTCGCGTTAGTTTCATCCACTTGACTAACAGTCCGACGACAGCATGGTTATCCAAATCCAAAATCCTTCAACCTGTCCGTAGATACTTTAGTGTCATGACATTTAACCTTGACTTTGTGCACAAACCTTATATTACAAGCTATTTACAGTATTTTTTCTTTATTCAAAACCTTGTACTTAGAAAATTGTGGACGCGCGGCGCGGTGCGTCCGTCGATAAAAACCCCGGACGGTTGGAGGCATATTGGCCGCGCACTTCGGACTATCAAGTGGCCATACAATGTGAACAACTCATTTTGAGTCACCATGTGACACAAACTGGACTTTTGTATGAAATAATAATATAATGCAGCAGAAATTACGCGAGAATTTTGTTTTCATACTTCTACAAACAAATAAATTCACAAATAAAGAAGTTACAGCTATTTCATATCAATCTGAGTCAAATGGTGCAAAATAATAAGAGACAGATATATTATATAAATACTGGACAAACTCAATCTTAAATGATGGCGATGAATAGGATAAGTCCAAAAAGTAGACCACGGCATATTTATGGTATATTCATGGCAGGCTTTTGCTACGGATTGTCACATGTAAATAAAAATAAAAACATTTATTTCAGGTAATTTTGGTAACCTATATGTTTACATAAATAAGTATAAGTTAAATGTAATCAAATCAAATTAAAATAAATTACATCAATATCAAATGCAACAATTGCATCACTGGGTAAAGATCATCACTTGATTTGTCCAGTGATGATGTCTACCCAGTGCTTTGTCATATATATGTATATATATATATAGAATAAGTCCGCAGTGCCATAAAACATAACCGACAAATAAAATAACATGGGACAATTGGCACCAATTGACCTAGTCCCAAACTAAACAAACTCGGCAATGGATAAACGTACTTAAATACATATTTAACTTCCAAGACCCGAGAACAAACATTCGTATTGTTCATACAAATATCTGCCTCTACCTGTGATCGATCGAACCCGGGACCTCAAGCTTCGCAGTCAGCTTTTCTAACCACTCGGCTGTCCGGTCGTCCGGTCGTATAAAATGTGCACAGTAAAAATCTTCTTAAAATTACCTTTTTGAACTCTACCCATGTCTCATGCTGATCAAAATAAAAGATTATCATAATGGTTAGAAGCCCGAAACCTAGTTTTAACCGATGTTAACATTCCAAAAAAAACCTCTAAATGTTAGCTGTCAGAAGATAATGTATCTTTAGGGTTGACACCATTCTTCAACAGATACACGAGAATGAGACTAAAAACTATCAGAAGCGGAACTCGGCATCTTTCTTTAGTGAACTATTTATGTAAATGAAACCTGAAGCCGTCTTGTATAATGCGCGGACGCTTGTGATTGTATTCACCATCTCTCTTTAACCTCAGCCTATACCTTCGACAGAAAGAAGTGAATTAATTGTGATTGCAAATGTGGTTAGACAGTCTAAGTCTCAGTGCCTAGCCGAATGCAAAACAGCGGACGAGATCAACAACGGGCTGGTAGAAACTGTTCAGGCCGTGGGGTCCCAGTTCTTCAAGGCTCCGCGCCGGAAAAGACCTCAGAAGCTCTCCAATGAAACCATTAAATTAATGGAACTTCGGAACGAGATGAGGCTGCAATCTTCAACTGACATGTCGGAATATGGCAGACTTAATAGGCGAATCTCAAAATCCATGCGACACGATGTGCGTGCCTTTAATACTGCACGTATTAAGGAAGCAATTGAGCGGAACCAGGGCTCTAAAGTGTTTGCAAAGAATTCGTCTATTGGGAAAAGCCAAATGACTAAGTTGAAGATCGACGATGGCAGTATCATCTCATCGAAACCGGAGTTGTTGAGAGAGCTTGAAAGGTTTTACGAACAGTTATATGCCTCGACACAGAAGCCCGTTGTAGGTGCAGCTCAAGATACCAGAGCTAAACTAACCCGTCATTACACTGAAGACATCCCAGATATCAGCCTGTACGAGATTAGAGTGGCTCTCAAACAACTTAAAACAACAAGGCTCCGGGGGATGACGGAATCACGACAGAACTTCTGAGAGCGGGTGGTAAACCGGTACTTGTAGTCCTCCAGAGGTTATTTAATTCCGTCATACTCGAGGGTACCACGCCGGAAGCATGGCACAGGAGTGTGGTGTGCTCTTCTTCAAAAAAGGCGACAATACCTTATTGAGAAACTATAGACCCATCTCACTCCTTAGTCATGTATACAAGTTGTTTCGAGGGTCATTACGAATCGTCTCGAGCGAAGATTTGATGATTTCCAGCCTCCCGAACAAGCTGGATTCCGTAAAGGCTTTAGCACCATAGACCACATTCAACGCTCCGCCAGATTATACAGAAGACCGAGGAGTATAATCGGCCACTATGTTTAGCGTTTGTGGACTATGAAAAAGCCTTCGATTCAATCGAGACCTGGGCTGTACTGCAGTCCCTTCAGCGATGCCATATTGACTATAGATACATCGAGGTGTTAAAGAGTTTGTACAGCAGCGCCACTATGTCGATCCGGTTGCAGGACGAGAGTACACAACCAATCCAACTGCAGCGAGGTGTGAGACAGGGAGACGTTATTTCTCCGAAACTGTTCACAAATGCGTTGGAGGACGTTTTCAAGCTCTTGGACTGGAACAGGTTCGGCATCAATATCAACGGCGAGTACATCACCCATCTTCGTTTTGCCGATGATATAGTCATAATGGCGGAGTCGCTGGAGGAGCTCAATACTATGCTCAGTGACCTCAGTATCGTCTCCCAACAGGTGGGTCTTAAGATGAACATGGACAAGACTAAAATCATGTCAAATGTCCATGTCACACCCGTGCCGGTTATCGTTGGGAGCGATGTACTCGAAGTTGTTGACCACTATGTTTACTTGGACAAGTTGTCCAGTTGGGTAGGTCCAACTTCGACAAAGAGGTCGCCCGAAGAATCCAACTCGGATGGGCAGCGTTCGGGAAACTTCGTGATGTCTTCTCGTCCAATATTCCGCAGTGCCTGAAGACTAGAGTCTTCGACCAGTGTGTGTTGCCAGTGATGACTTATGGCGCTGAGACGTGGTCCTTAACTGTTGGCCTCTTAGAGAGGCTCAAAGTCACGCAACGAGCTATGGAGAGAGCTATGCTTGGAGTTTCTTTGCGCGATAGAATCCGGAATACGGAAATTCGTCGAAGAACTAAAGTCACTGACATAGCTGGAAAAATATGCAAATTGAAGTGGCAATGGGCAGGCCACATCGCTCGAAGAACAGATAACCGTTGGGGGAGAAAAGTCCTCGAGTGGCGACCACGAACCGGAAGACGAAGCGTTGGCAGGCCTCCCACCAGGTGGACTGACGACATCGTGAGAGTGGCGGGAAACCGGTGGATGCAAGTGGCAAGTTGTCGTTCATTGTGGCGTTCTAAGGGGGAGGCCTTTGTCCAGCAGTGGACGTCTTCGGGCTGATGATGATGATGATGATGATGAGTCTAAGCCTCTGGTGTCTTTGTTCTAGCGTGTGTCAGTCAGAGACTTCAAGCGGCTACGTGGAGCCCTCGCCCACGGCGACTTTTTGTAGCGATGCAGTAGCGATAGCGCCACGATCGCGCGTTTTTATCGATACAGTCGCAATGCTGTAGCGCGTTGTAAATGCGACTAACGTGCAACTAATGCGACAGCATCGCTACAAAAAGTCGCCATGGGTGAGGGCCCTCACTTGCGTGCCTCGCCAATATGAAAACTTTATCTACTAAACTAGGATAATATGGTATTAAAGAATGTGTGTATGAATAGAGAGGGGGCTACCCAATATACGGTCACAGCTTTTTATCTTATCAAAAAGAAAAGCTGATTAATAAAACACTGAACTGTTGGTACGGAAATGGGCTAAATTTAAAAATATTTCAATTTTAATTTGGTGTCTAATAATATTTTCATTTTTGATCTAGAATATTTGATATCTTTACCTATTCTACGTATGTGTGTCTCAATCTATATTTCAAATACCAACTAACTATACAAAAGATTTCTAATCTAAAAGCTAGCCTACGACACGTTTGCCCGTGCCTTTCTTCTGTCTTGGAACTTTTGCGAACCCTAAGGCCCTGAGTGCGTGTGCGTGTGACAGCCGTCGAAGTTTCGCTTCTAGTAGTATTTACTCATGACACAAGTGGGGATAGATAGTAAATACGGTTTGCGGTGTTAGAAAGTTCTAGATTTGGGAGACGGCGGTTGACGACGGATGGCGTTAAGTTTAAGCGAAACGTGTTTAGCTAAGTTGGGGCTGTCAGATCATACAAGATAGTTTTAGTAATAGGGAGTGAGATTAGGTAAAATTTTGGCGGTAAGCAAACAATTGAACTTAATTAAGATTGTTTTTTTTGGAATCTTTTTGTATTTTTTATTTCAATTCTAATTTTTTTGTTACTTTTACGGTCATCCCGTAAAACCTTTATCGAAAATACAAACTGAAATATAGATGCACAGAAAAACCAGAAAAAATAAGACCAGCGCTGGGAATCGAACCCAGGTCCTCGGCATTCTGTGCCGTGTCCTATACCGCTACACTACCGCTGGACAACGATACAGACACGAATTCCTCCTATGTACCTCATATCTTAGCTTGTGTTGTTTCTTATTTAGCGACATCTATGCCGTAGCCCTCATCGAGAAACTTTTCGGCACTCCATCGGAACTAACCGCTCACCCGGACAAGAGAGATCGTTTATTAAGCAATAAAATTAAGAACTTAATTAGTTCAAAAATAACTACTTTAAATTATGAACTTAATTAGTTTTTTACGCTTTATACCTCAAATGCGCAGCTATGCGGACGCCTTACCATCAACGAAATGGATGGCTGATTGAAGCCGCGGGCGTACGATGGATGTCAGTCGCATCCAAACGAAGCATCTAGAGGTCTATGAAGAGGCCTATGTCCAACAGCTTATTATACGTCCTACGGCTAATATGATGATGATGATGGTAATGACCTCAAAAAGCAAAACAGAGCCCTTTTATGATCACTCTGTTGTCCGTCTGTCTCTCCGCCTGTCAAGACCCTTTACCAAATGTACACGTGGAGGTACCAAGCTAAAACTGTTAAAAATAACAAATATTTACTCAGCATTGAAAAAATATAACTCCTAAGTATTTAGTAACCTGACATGGGTAAATACTTTTGTGGTTTAACGTTATTATATAGTGCTTTTGTACTTGTGGTTGGGAATTATGCTGTATTAGTAATTAGTAATTACGTAGACGATTACGTCAATCCATACTTATACTTATACTTTACTTATTAATAATTATAAATGCGAAAGTGTGTTTGTATGTTTGTCCGTCTTTCACTCGTAACGGAGCGACGGATCGACGTGATTTCGTCCTATTACTGCAAATACCTATTAAGTGCAAAAAACACGTTTCGAGATAATGCCATTTGAAAGTTTGACTGTTATTTTCTTATATCAAAACGTGAACAATTTACACAGCATTTATAAATCCTAAGCATAATTTTATATCGTTTATTAGCAAGTCATGCAAAGATCCAGACTATATCAAATAGACGATAAAAACAAGATTAAAAAGAAATAGTCGCGTACATAAATAGGTATTGGCTGTAAAAATACTGGTTTGTGTATATCCCACAGGAAAGCAGTTATGGCTGCGTATCTATTTGATTAGCTTTAGTTAAGATATAATTTACCTCCAAACCACAAAATAACAAGAAACACTTATAGTTTCTGAGTTTCACACGACTTTACTGAAAATCTACCGAAGTAAAAGCGGTTTAACCTGTAAAAAAAATTGGAACTTCTTGTTAAAGGCTCCTTAGTTTCACTGAATATTACTGATTACCGTGTTTTTTTATCAAAGAATAGTTTTTCTAAGCTTAGAATTCACGTAATAATAATTTTGTTGGTGTTTGAAATAATAAAAACTGAAATTTAATCACTGTATTTAAAAATGACATAAAAAACATTCCTTAACCAATATAAAAAAAATGTTAATAGTCGTCTTCATCGCTGCTGGATTCTGATGCTGCTACATCTGGAACTCGGTCCACAACATCATTATCGCAGTCAAGCGAGCGAAACCAACCATGATACTCTTCGGGAATGACACCTTTATTGCAAAGACCGAGTAAACCCCTTTTCTTTGCTGCAGAAATCGCCAAGGGTTTCTATACATTTTTTCTAAACGATGAGTATAGAATGCTTCAGAGTCGGTGGTGGTTTTTACGGAGGTGGGATTTGACTTGTTGCGTTGGTTCTTGTGCTGTATGGAGGGCCTGATTGAGGTGTCACCATGTTGCGAGATGTTGCGCAGCCCGTGTGAATAAGTTGAGGTAATCTTCCGATGCGTCGTAATTGAAGTATATTTTGAGCTGCCTTTGACGTATTTTATTTTTTAATCTTTAGCCACAGGGTATTGTTCCCATTACAGTCTTTTGTTTTATTTTTTAATATATGTTCAGCTAGTCGTTTTAGGTCGTAAAACTCGTTGTAGTTAAACTCTTTAACATGGCAAAGATCTTTTTACACCTTTTTTTTTGTCAGTTTTGTAGATTCCTCTCCATCTAGCACTCTTGTAAATATATATCAATCCGTTATTGAGAAGACATCTGCTGGTGTGCATGGAATCGGCTTCCATGTATGAATGGCCAGACTCCAGAAATTTCTGTTCAATGACCTCCAGATGGTCTATTTCGTTAACAGCCCATAGTAAAATAGCTGTAACGTTTTGGTTCCGATTTTGACCACCGCAGGTATCGGAGAACAAGGATATACTTGTTACGTCCTTTGAAATACAATTTGACAAGTAATGGATCAAAATTGTACCAATCTCGGCGCTTCCCTTTTTGCCATGTATCTTGGACCAACAAAAGCAAAAGGCATTGTTGGGTTAAAGTACGGTGAAATTGTTTGTATTAGCAATTCTTTGAACATGGTATTTGCTTCCTTGTTCTCCGAAATCTGCGGTGGTCAAAATCGGAACCAACGTTAAAGCTATTTTACTATGGGCTGTTAACGAAGTAGACCATCTGGAGGTCATTGAACAGAAATTTCTGGAGTCTGGCCATTGGCATTCATACATGGAAGCCGATTCAATGCACAGCAGCATTGAAAGTGCGAAGAAGAATAAAGATGTCTTCTCAATAACGGATTGGATACATATTTACAAGAGTGCTAGATGGAAAGGAACCTACAAAACTGACAAAAAAAGGTGTAAAAAGATCCTTGCCATGTTAAAGAATTTAACTACAACTAGTTTTACGACCTAAAACAACTAGCTGAGCATACATTAAAAAATAAAACAAAAGACTGTAATGGGAACAACGCCCTGTGGCTAAAGATTAAAAAATTAAATACGTCAAAGGCAGCTCAAAAATATACTTCAATTACGACGCATCTAAAGATTACCTCAACTTATTCACACGGGCTGCGCCAACATCTTGCAACATGGTGACACCTCAATCAGGCCCTCGATACAGCACAAGAAACCAACGCAACAAGTCGAATCCCACCTCGCTTGAACCACCACCGACTCCTGAAGCATTCTTTACTCATCGTTTAGAAAAATTGCATAAGAAACCCTTGGCGATTTCTGCAGCAAAGAAAAGGGATTTCCTCGGTCTTTGCAATAAAGGTGTCATTCCCGAAGAGTATCATGGTTGGTTTCGCTCGCTTGACTGCGATAATGATGTTGTGGACCTAGTTCCAGATGTAGCAGCATCAGAATCCAGCAGCGATGAAGACGACTATTAACATTTTTTTTTAAATATTGGTTCAGGAATGTTTTTTGTGTCATTTTTAATACAGTGATTAAATTTCAGTTTTTTATTTATTTCAAACACCAACAAAATTATTATTACGTGAATCCTAATCTTAGAAAAACTATTTTCTTTGATAAAAAAACACGGTAATCAGTAATATTCAGTGAAACTAAGGAGCCTTTAACAAGTTCCAAATTTTTTACAGGTAAAACCGCTTATACTTCGGTAGATTTTCAGTAAAGTCATGTAAACTCAGAAACTAATAAGTGTTTCCTGTTATTTTGTGGTTTGGAGGTAAATTATATCTTATGTAAAGCTAAATCAAATAGATACGCAGCCATAAATGCTTTCCTGTGGGATATACACAAACCAGTATTTTTACAGCCAATACCTATTATGTACGCGACTATTTCTTTTTCATCTTGTTTTTATCGTCTATTAGATATAGCCTGGATCTATTGCATGATTTGGTTATAAACGATATTTATGCTTACATTTTCAAATATCGACCGTCACGTCATGTTATCGGCGCACGAGTGGCAACTGAGTGAAGTAAGCCACGGAGCGAAGCTGGTAAGCGCATTTAACTGATTCTACCTGAACAATTACATTTTATGACTGGAATAACAGGAACATGCAAAACCTACTAAGTTACACTTACCTGGTTCTTGCTAAACAATAATATGTTAATGATGGAATAATGTTACAAGTAAAAACCTACTAAGTCGCTGTGCAGTTTTATGGCAGTACATTAATTGCAGTTTATTAATACGAATGTCTTCAGGTAAAAATGATAAAGATGTTTAGTATATTTAGCGTGGCCTAAAATAAATAATTTACGGGAAACTCTTCTACGCAAAAACCAAATAAGTACATATAGAACTTTTTTTTAGAACATGAAATAGTTATTATTTCATAAAATGTGTATGCGAAAACACGCTAAGACCTGGTAACAGATTTTGCTTGGAGGAGATAACATAAACCAATGTGTTATCACACACATTTAAGTTTCTTGCAGAACGTAATGCTACCAAATCATCAGTATGTTACCTTATGCTATGATCTATCTTTGGAACTAAGGGTCGTACCAATAAATGGGTTTTACCAGTTTTAGCGCTTGAAAAGTTCATTTTAAAAGTCTAAAAAACAGATTTTCGTCATAAAGTCACTTAATAGGTATTTGCAGCAATAGGACGATTTGTAGTCAGTTCAAAATACGAATCGGTTCGAGCGATTCCATCTCCAAAGAATCAATTGATATTTTCGATCCTCGGGGTGGATCCAAGTCATCCTAAACATCATTTTCACGTCAGTTGTAAACACAAACAGTGGAACCCGAAAATTTAAAATAATTTTAGTTATATCATTTTGTAGTTTCTCTCCAGAAAATAAACAATCGTTCAAGCTAACCCCACTAGTTGTTTTTACACTGCCGTCAAAAACTACACGTATCTTTTCAGTATCGCCCGAATTTTTGAATACTCCATGATGCGCAAGAATGTAATGTTCTTGGCCCGAGTCAATATCAAACTGCGAGGGCTGCATGTGCCCGAGGTTCATATACTCACGCATAAATTCAACATACTTTTCTTTAAATTTAGGCTGAGTACTCATACGCCTTTCTAAACACATTAACCGACGAACAGCAATTTGCTTAGAATCACCTATAGTCGCGTGACCAGGAACTAAAGGTAACCGAACCATATATTTACCGTCCGAACCGCGAGTCACCGATTTAACAAACAATTGTTCACAGATCACATCCATTGGATCTTTTATCGAACCCATAGATGGTGGTTCCTCCGCCTTCCAAAATCGTTCGACCGCTTCTACTAAAGAAACACCCGAAAAATAATCTACACTACGAGGTAACGTACCGCTTTCATCACCACGTATTGGCCCAAAGAGAGCAAAATCAAATATAGTATCAATAGCGTAAGGACCGCCGGGCCGCAAAGTCACCTTGTTACCTTCAATAATTTCACCGAGAATATCACAACCGAATATAATGTCCACCCTGGACATATGACCGAAACCGCTATCCGAAATACCTACCATGCTAGAAATACCGAGCCGAGCCGCAACATACGTGGTAGGTAATTTTAAAACAACCGCGTTTACCGACATAAAAGTATTCACATTACGTTCCGACCGAAAATTAATTGTGACAATATGGTTGCCACCTTTTGATTGAGTACCACCTATACCTGTCAACGGTGTCACAGAGTAATGTTTCTTCAGCCCCAACAGATTAACAAAATCACTCCGAACAACTGAGACTTGTGAACCTAAATCTAACAAAGCCCGTGCTTTAACAAGTTCACCACATGCTGAAACAATATTTACAATTACTGTAGGTAAAATAACATCTTCTGCTAATACCGGATCCGTTGAAACACTACTTGTGACTAGTTGCTATTCAGAGTTATCGCAAGTTGGTGCGGGTAATTCGCGCACAGAGCACGCGCACTGGCACTGCGCAGCGGGGCCCGCCGCCGCCGCCGCCGCCGCCGGCACCTGCGCCGCGCCGCTCAGCACCGCGCAGTTGCCGGCGCGCACGCCCCCGCACTGTGTGCGCCGCAGTGGTTGCTCTTGTGGCTCATGAGACTGAATCACATTCCGTTGCGGATTCATGTCGATGGAACAAATTAAATAATTATGTCCAACATTACCGCAACGTGCACACGGGATAAATTGCTTGCACATTACCGCTGAGTGATTACCGAAACATCTGAAACACAGATTGTTATTTCGCACCCAAGACTTTCGGTCAGTAGGAGAGCCTTTTTAAAATTTAAAACAATCTTGCAATGAATGATTCATTGAACAGAATGCGCACCGTTTTTCTGCGAATCGATTATTATTGTCACTAATATTATATGTATTCAATAGTTTCGTCATTGAATCAAATGAATTGGCTGTGTCAATAAAATGACATTCGTTTTGCAAGAAAACCACTAGTTCATCAAATCTTGGTAAATTTTCTTTCAGTCCACCGTATGTTTGCTCAAAACGCGTTTTTAACTCCAACGGCAACTTTGTTAATGCAATATGCAGTAAAAGATAACTCCATTCATCAACTGGTAATCCAAAACTTTTCAATGCCTGAGTGGATTCGAGCAAAGGATTCAATATGTTAGTTCTTAATGCGTTATGATTCCTCAATGGTGGTAGATTCAAAATACGCGAAATGTGGCGATCGGACAACAAACGCTTATTATGATAACGCGAGGTAAGAATTTCGAGTGCCGTGGCAAGAGATAAAGCCGTCATAGGTAAGTGCTGAATCAACGACCTCGGTTCATTTTGTACATGAGAAATTAAGTAATGGAATTTCTCTGTGTCAGATATATCTTTCCTTGATAACACTAACGAGGAATATAAGCTATAAAAGCTGACCCACTGAAAGATATCACCGTCAAACTGAGGTAAATTAATCTGAGGCAGGCGCGGAGCAGGCGCCGCCGCCTCTTGTGCCGCCGCCGTGGCCGCCGCGCCGTTGCTACTAATATCCACAGAAATCGGCAGCTCAGCTGATTTGGCATCACACTCGTTATATTGTAAAGTAGCGTTCCGGTACTGACTATCATATTCCTTTATTTTTTCCTCGTCTGACTCAACCTCTAGTAAGCCTTCATATGCCATTGTCAAGTTATTAAAATGAGCCTCTAATTTTCGTAATCGCGCGGCTAAAATACTCGAATTAAAGTCAGGCGACTTAATCATTTCGACGGAAGCTTTAAACCAATCGCATTCTAATTTTAATTTTACTTCACAAGCTTTGATTTTTGCCATTTTGAATTTAGAACGCAAGCGTCAGCCGGGGCCGGCCGTGTCCACGCTTAAAACAAATGACTGTCGAATGCAATGAAAGAATTACTAAATTATTCCGCAAAACTAAAATAAGTATTCACACAAAATATTATTTTAGTGTTTTGAATCTAAATAAAACGAAAAAAGCTGTCTAACACCGTTTTTATACAGATAACTTTTATTTAAAACTAACCTAAACTGCAACAG
The DNA here is from genome assembly GCF_025370935.1 of Choristoneura fumiferana. Lineage (NCBI taxonomy): Eukaryota > Metazoa > Arthropoda > Insecta > Lepidoptera > Tortricidae > Choristoneura > Choristoneura fumiferana. Next base: position 4,583,228 of record NC_133476.1, on the reverse strand, counting down.
AACGAAACAAAACTCCGAGCGACGATGGACCAAATATGTTTAATAAACCTTCGAATAGTGACTGCTACCAAGGCCGTGGCTTATTTGCTCTTCTGTGCAGCATTATGTCTAGAGAACAATTCATGAAAAACATACCTCAATGAAACCGACTTCGATGTATGACGCTCGCTAAAGTCCGTAAAGCCGCAATAGTCCGCACCGCCACTTCACTAGCTAGTTTTTAGGCGTATAAAGTTTGTTATTATTTACACACAAAACTATTTACAATGTCTACAATCACAATTAATATTTATTTTACAAAACTGAGCACAACCGCAATAATATATATCCGCCGAGAGTTTTTTTGAAGTCTGGCTGACTGCCGCCTTTTTTTACGATCGAAGGCGCGCGGCAAAGGACTTGCGCCAATCAGCCACCGACAGCAAAGAGGATGCAAATCAAAAAATTGTTCGCCATCCAAAATACTTGCACACTACTAATAAATCCAAGCAAACTTAGCCGTTATATTTTCCTTGAAAGATTGATATACTTACTACCATCCTGATTTTTTTCAAATTTTTCCACCCACCAGTTTAGATTTTAGAAAGGGGGTGGGGCGCTCGGTTTAAAAGACCTATTCAACGATACCCCATACTATAGGGTTGGATGAGAAAAAAAAATCACCCCACTTTATCTCTATGGGAGGTACCCTAAAAAAATTTTTTTTTTTAATTTTTAATTGTACCATTTTGTCGGCATAGTTTACTTATATATCCGTGCAAAATTACAGCTTTCTAGCATTGATAGTCCTTGAGTAAAGCCGCGGACGGACAGACAGACAGACATGGCGAAAGTATAAGGGTTCCGTTTTTGCCATTTTGGCTCCGGAACGCTAAAAATGAGAATAATATTATTAAATTGAATTTACTTATAACCAACCTCGAACGGTACCTTTTCGACTGGCCACTTGCCACGGTCGACTATAAAAAAAATCGAGTTGGTCACAACGAAGGAGCTTATGTACAAAACTGGAGGTTGAACGCCGAACGAAGAAGTTTGACCTTTATTACTTATTTATATATTTCATCTCACGAATATATTATTATATTCACGAATGACTTCCATTTCTTTCGTAACCTAACTAAAGAAAGAGATGGAATATGTTCGTGATGTAATAAAGATCAAATTTCTTGTTTCAAACTGATTTTCGGCGTTCAACCTCCAGTGTTGTATATAAGTAAGCTCCTTGGTCACGACGTGCATCTAGATGGCCATGCCGAAACGTGAAAAAAAGTAATTTATTGAATCAGGCGTTACTTTGCGGAGGTCCATATCAATGAACTAATAGTTATTTATGATACAAGTGCGGAAAGTAGGCAATTCCCAACGAGTGGCGGAGAACTTGAAACACGAGCGAAGCGAGTGTTTTGAGCCGGCACGAGTTGGGAATTTCCTACTTTCGACACGTATATCATGCAACGTTTTACAATGCATTAAGCGAGGAAAAAAATCGAGGCAGTGACTACATCATTTATTTACCATACTCCTTTTACTACAGTAGCAGGCAGTATATCTACATACCGACATGCACGCCAAACCAAATTCGTTAACGTATACACTTTATTAAACCAACTTTCATAACAATCATTGACTCAGAAGATTAGAACAGCTACAGCTACTAATGATAGGTAAAGGAGACTTTGTTTTAGTATCGTGATTTTTTATGATTAATTATTAGCCCTTGTTGCTTGACATTTTCCACACTTATATTGGCTAGTCCTTATCTCCTGCACGCTCCTATAATGCTAAATATCAGTGCAACCCGTGAATAAATCCGAGTAATAGTTAACTATCATCAAGTATATATTTTATATTATGTATCTAATCTACCTTAACAAAAAGATACCGTAAATCTGAGATTGTTTAGCTTTGAACTGTAAATAACTCAAAATTGGTTCACTAATTCTAATAAATAAAAGCAAATAAATAAGAATAAGACGTGCCTGTAGATGTTATAATATCCATGTGTGTAGAAGTAATTATTCTATCAATTTACGATGTTTATTAACTTAGGTATGTATATTATAGTTCACGTATTTCAGCATTGAGTTTGTCACTGGCAATATGTGCTTCGTGGAGGACGTAAGGCGGTGTAGTCAGATATAAATTCATCATTTGAACTTTTCATTTTAATTTACTTATCAATTATCAAAAATTAATTCACCGGACTGAACTCATGAACATTACTTTGGCGGGGTTTCATGACAGGCGCGAACGGGTAACCATGATTGGTTCGTGCGACGTCGTGCGCGCGCACTGGAAGCTCATTGGTTAACTTTCGAGTGCGCGCGCTTGACGTCGCACGGTCCGAATTGGACTCAAGAATTTATTTCCTTTTTTTTCATAACTTTAGACGGAATTAAAATACGAGTTTACATGAAAAAAAAATTAACGTTCTCTTTTCTGTCGCGTTTAATCTGTATTATCTTATCAGTAAATATTCAGTTGGTTGCATCAAACGTTTTCTTATTTGTTCAAAGCCTAACTATAACGACTCTTTAGACTTATTTTTTTAACAATAGTTTGGACATCATTTGGCAATTTAAAAAGTTACTTTACCGCACAAGTGCGGTAAGTAAAATCCATACAACTTTACTACACACTTGTGGATGCGTGCAGGAATCACTAATTTTCTATGGATATGTTGACCCACGTCAAGAGGCACTTTCCGAGCACGTGCATTGTAAAAATTTCCTTGCTCACCCGCGACCTTACGATAGCTAAGCTTATGCAAAATATGTGTGTTCTTACAGTGTGGAGGTGGAGGAACTGCATGAACACGCATATTTTGCATAAGCTTAGCTATCGTAAGGTCGCGGGTGAGCAAGGAAATTATTTTAGTGAAAAAAGTGTCATTGACGTAACTCAATTATCTCGAACTCTGTGGCTAATGAAAACTTTCCAAGCAGGAGAGATAAAAAATAAAATACTATTGTTTTTTGACACACGATGGGCACATACGATATGAGTATCGACACTGAATTTGATATTCTAAACATTATCTCGCCACGATACAAAGTATTAGTATTCCAGTCAACAACGCAATACAGGCAATATTAAAACAACTGTATATTTTCAATATGAAGCGGGATTATGGAAGAGACCAATATTGATTTCGATCTATGTTCGCCTTTCTGTAAGAAACAGTGAAATTTATTGCGCTCTTGTGAAGGATTACGTTCGGTAAAGGCTTTGGGTTTTATTCGAGTAGAAAGGTTATCTTTGTAAATTGATTGGTAGTAACCAGTTAGAATATACTTTTTATTTGGATGCTAGGTTTAAACACAAAGGCACAAGTTTTTGTAATGTTCAATTGTCATATAAACTACCATTCCGTACCAAATTTCAAGTCGATGTCATTAAGCATTGAGGAGTCCCGTCCTGCGGGGACGATCTTGGCTGGACTTTTGTCAGATAATTGCATTGCCACTAGATTTACATAAGTAAAGATAAAATGTATAGCTGAGATCAACTCAGTTCATTACTTTCGTAATGTCTGTTCTCTCTATCCGTGGATATAGCTTAGAGACGATTAGTGCTAAAAAGCTATTATTTTGCATGAATATATATATCATATCAAATTTGCCGATAGCTCTCGGTTTGCTATTAAAATATCTTTGCTTTAACCACAATTTTTCTTTTGTTTCAGTTCATAATGAAGAAGCGTGACATAGTGCTGATAGTGATTTTGAGTTTTGGCGCTATAGCTGTCCTTTTTGCACTTGCCGCGTACCTGTATATGCGGCGTCGTAGGCGAAAGAGAGAAGGCGACGAGGACCGCACCAGTTGTGCAATCAAGTAAGCATTTTAGATATAAAACCACCAGCCCAACATGAAACTGGCGTATTCAAAATAGAATACATGGGTTACTCACATTAAATATTTATAATCGAGGTACGCCTGACACGTTTCTAATGCGAGGTTCTTTGTCGAGGTGTACTTGGACGGATGGTCAAACGATAATAATTCACAAACTACTTACTCGTACAAATTTAATGTAATTTGGAAATATATCTAGCTATGTAATGCTGTCTCGGTCACTGAAAAATTTAGGCTTCTAGGTTTTTCGCAATACAGTTACAGGCAGGGACGAAAATGGCTTGAATGGCTTCGAGAAAAGGATGGTACGGGCCGTGCCTTTATTTGTTCTTTTGCTCGACTATGGTGGGGGCACTTCTATGTACTTATACTCTCAAATATTAAGTATTTTCCTGTCGGAACGATTATTGGCTAGCGCGTACAGGCTGATTGGATGTAACAGCTGTGGCTGGGTTGCGTTGGCTATTTCCATGTGGTCTTTTAAAAAGTTACATTGTATTTAACTAGCAACTTTGTTTGTTTCTGTGCTGTGATTTTTAAATTTACAACTAATTTTTAGGGTTCCGTACCTCGAAAGAAAAAGCCGGAACCCTTATAGGATCACTTTGTTGTCCGTCCGTCCGTCTGTCAAGACCCTTTTACTCAAGAACGCGTAAACGTATCAAACTGAAATTGATATCGAACACTCAAATCTGCGGCCCCTTGAAGCACTGAAAAATCAAACTTCCAAGTCAACGAAATCAAGAGTTACAGTCATTAAACAACGAATTTATTGAATCAGGCGTTACTTTGCGGAGTCCATATCAATGAACTAAATAATTTCTTGCTCACCCGCGACCTTACGATAGCTAAAGCTTATGCAAAATATGCCGTGTTCATGCAAGTTTCCTCCACCTCAACACTGTAGAACACACACAAATCACACAAACGGAACTTATCACCACCACCAACACTACACTGACGCGTTTCGAATTCAAACAGAGCTCATCCTGCAGAGTGACACAACCGCTAACCATGCTACAGTTGTTAGACTAACGAACCACAAAACCACCGTTTTAACTTGTCACTGTACTCCCCAAGTACCCACATACGTTTATGAAACAAACAAAAACTACCCACCAAATTATTAATTAAACTTTTTTTAACCGGTTCCTTACAAAAACTGCCTGATTTTTTATTTATTTACTGTCAAGCATGTTTTTATTAACACCAGCCTGAAATTGGATCCAAGCCGTTATGCAAGGCGAATGAAACTAAAATTTTCCTTGCTCATCTAATAATAGGTCCCCATACTGTTGTATCTAATATTCCATGCATACTAAAAAATCAGGACGAAACCCCTTGCCACTAATAATGTAACACTTATACGAATTGGCACCTTGGGTCTTAGTTCTCTGGAGGTGAGACGTAATTACGGGCTCATGACCAGCGTGTGTCGAATATTGCGTGGAGATTCTGACTGCCCCGAGTTGGTAACGCAACTAGTGCGCCTACTCGCGCCCTCGGTGTCCCAATCCCGGTTCAATTTCGCCCTCGCAACCGTGACCTGCTGGCAGTTCCCAAAGCTCGCACAGTGTCACACAAGAACTCACCTCTTATTCGAGCTCTATCGAATCTTAATACGCTTCTCGCATCGGCGCCACATGTGTGATATCTTTGCTAGTAGCTGGAAGAATTTATGTAGCGAGTGTATGAGGTTCTGTGAGGCGAAGGATAACCGTCCATCTTCACTAAATTGTTTGTAAATGTTAATTCTGTTATCTTTTGTGCCATGTGTCATGTGTTGTGCTTGTTAATATTTTATGAATTTCACAGTGCTTTGGCTTGTCTGTAATGCTGTGTAATTATTCATTTAAATAAATAAATAAATAAATAAATAAATAAATAAATAAATAAATAAATAAACCCCTACACCACTGCTGGACAGGAATCTAGACACGAATTTCTCCTATTTATTTATAACACTACATGTTAAGTTTACAGTACAACACCAAAGCACCTAGAATGCTAAAAATAATAAATCTTACTCAGGGTGCAAAAAAAAAATCCGTGCGTAAAAAAAATGCGTGGGAAAAATTCGAGTCTAGATTCCTGTCCAGCTGTGGTGTAGGCCGTAAAGCCGTGTGGCCTAGTGGTTAAAAAGCCGTGGTGGCCTAGTGGTTTGACCTATCGCCTCTCAAACAGAAGGTCGTGGGTTCAAACCCGGCTCGCACCTCTGAGTTTTTCGAAATTCATGTGCGGAATTACATTTGAAATTTACCACGAGCTTTGCGGTGAAGGAAAACATCGTGAGGAAACCTGCACAAACCTGCGAAGCAATTCAATTCAATGGTGCGTGTGAAGTTCCCAATCCGCACTGGGCCCGCGTGGGAACTATGGCCCAAGCCCTCTTGTTCTGAGAGGAGGCCTGTGCTGAGGCTGGGATGATGGATGATGTGGTGTAGGGGTTATAGCACGCAGCACGGATTGCTGAGGACCTGGGTTCGATTCCCGGTGTTGGTCTCTTTTTCTGGTTTTCCTGTGCATCCATGTCTCAGTTTGTATTTTCAATATGGTTTCACAGGATACCCGTAAAAGTAACAAATTTGGAGTTGAAATAAAAAATACAAAAAGACTCCTAAAAACCAATCATAATTGATTGCTTCGTAGATTCCTGTCCAGCAGTGGTGTAGGGGTTATATAGCACGCAGTACGGATTGCTGAAGACCTGGGTTCGATTCCCGGTGCTGGTCTCTTTTTCTGGTTTTTCTGTACATCCATGACTGTCTCAGTTTGTATTTTCGATATGGTTTACCCGTAAAAGTAACAAATTTGGAGTTGAAATAAAAAATACAAAGAGACTCCAAAAAACCAATCATAATGCAAGTGAAGTTTTCAAAAAGTACAGTCAGCAAAAAAAAGCTTGTATTAAAAATGAAATTTCTACCAAAAATTTCTTACAGAACTAATTTAGACATCACAGCAAATTCTATCCACTACAACCAAATTTCACGTCTTTGGATTTAGCGTATCATTTTATCCTGATCTCGTAGAGATGTCGGGATAGAAAGTAGCTTCTGCGTTATACCAAATATTCAACTATCTAATTAGGTACCATATATTATACGAATCTGTAACAAACATGCACATGTGTGTACAAACTTGCATTAATATTCGCGAAATTGGTTCCTTAACTCTAAATCCTATAAGAAGTTTAAACCTTCACATCTAAGTTTTATTCTTCCGAAGATAAAACTAGATTATACGACCTGTAAGTTCCAGTTCCTATTGTTTTCTCATTTTCAAAAGAGTAAACAAAACTATAAATTCACTTTGTGAGATCCACGGTGGGATTAGAAGCTTGTTGGTATATTATACACGTTTCACCCTTTGGGGGTGTATTTCGGGACCCTTATAATATATGCATGCTGTCGGGTATTTTTAGCACAGCGCATATACAAAAGAATATAAAGGTCAATCTTTTTACGACCGAGGTGAAATTAAAAAGTTAGGTTGCGGAATGATCTTAAATCACAGATTAGGCCTGCAAGAAAATTGTATTAGTTTCATTACACTGATTTATGCATTACACTTGATTTACCATCTCAAAGTCGTACGCCTTATGGCCTCGCAATTTAATGCAACTTACATTTTTATTAAGGCTTAACATAAGAGAACTTATCACATAATACGTTTATTTTAGAGAAGATATTAATAATGTAATGAATGTGGTTTGTACCGAAATGAATTTGAATAAATTTTATTATTATTATTATTATAATTAAATTAATGTATTTGAATATTAGATTTTAACAAAAAAAAAAAATATAAGCTTTTCTTGCTGACTGCACTTTTTTGTTGACTATACTTGTATTGTCACCCAAACTTCATTTGCATACCAAATATTTTGATGTCGATGCCATTAACCGTCGAAGAGTTTCGTCCTGTGGAGACAATCGTGGCCGGACTACCAGGATGTCACTACCATATTATTGTATTGTCACGCAAGTTACACAAGTATACTAAATTTCAAGTCAATCAAACTGCTGGAAGTTGGTCGAATTTGAAATGAAATGAAATTTTTTATTGATGCAGAAACAGTACACCAAAAGCGTGTAAAAAATGTTTATAACAAAAAATTTAACTAACTACAAAAAACCATGAAAATATTTTTCTACCAGTCTGAAGTCGTCGGTGCCTCAGTACGAGCCAGCAGGAGTGATTGAAGCCCAATATAAAGTGCGTAATTGAGGTAGATGACTATAGGCCCACTTCTGCTGGCTCGTGCTGAGGCCCCGACCGACTTCAGACTGGTAGAAAATTATTTTCATGGTTTTTTGTAGTAGGTTAAATTTTTTGTTATAAATTTTTATTTCACGCTTTTAAGTGTAAATAATCTAAGGTACAATAGTTTAATATCAACTACTCGTCACCTTTTACGAAATATTGCTTTTTCCGATGCAGAGACGTTAATTTATCGAGAAAAGGACTGGTGCTTCATCACCGTTAACCGACTTCAAAAAAGGAGGAGGTTCTATGTTCTAATGTTTGTATTTTTTTCTTTTTATTTATGTATGTTCACTCAGGCAATTGTGGACCGATTTTCAAAATTATTTTTTTTATTCTAAAGATTACTTTCTGAGGTGGTCCCTTACACCAAGTCAAGAT
>NC_133476.1:4456907-4574286 GCF_025370935.1 Choristoneura fumiferana | reverse complement strand
GAGGGTAATTAGTTGTTATTTAGTATAAAATGTTTCATGTCGAGATCAATACATTTTATTGAATTGTCCTAATTATTATTACGTTTATATTGGCTGAAACCGCCTAATCAATTTTGATGAAATTTGATATAGAGGTACAATCACCAGCACCAATATCTGACACAACAAGCGTGCCTAGATATCTGATACGACTTTATTCCTAGGGCCGGAAGGACGTGTCAGATATTTTTGCACGCTCCGCTGTGGCAGATATTAATGCTGGTAACTGTACATGGTATAAAACTCTGGAAGGACATAGGATAGTTTATAATGCGTAAAATTGCATAGTAGGGCAGAAGTACTTATTGTGGACAGTGTACCGTTTATGGCCATTTATTGTTTAAATAAACATAGTTACGTTTGAAATAAATGTATAGTAATAAATCATCACAAACTTTATTCGTTTCAGTATAAACTCACTAAACATATTATTTTAATACTATATAATATTGCTCGCTAATCTTGCTAAGCAGCAGTGCTTGCACTGTTGTGTTTCGGCGTGGAGAGTAAGACAGCCGGTGAAATAACTGGCACTTGAGGTATCCCATCTTAGGCCTCTAGGTTGGCAACGCATCTGCAATACCCCTGGTGTTGCAGATGTTTATGGGTGGTGGTGATCTCTTACCATCAGGAGACCCACTTGCTCGTTTGCCATCCAGTCAAATAAAAAAATAAATAAAAAAAAACTTTTTATATAATAATATGACTTCAAATGTCAACTGGCCAAAAACGGGCTTAAGGAGGCCAAAACCTAGGTACTTCTGCCCTAATTCCCGTAAGATAGCGGAAAACGAATTCTTTACGAACAAACGAAACGAATCAGCTAAGTAAGCAATATATTTCAGAAATATTGTTTTTTTTACGTAGAGTTACTATGCTGAGTTTCATATTAAAGACCTACTTAACAAAAACGTTACAAGTCTGTTTAATTTAAAATTATGTTACTTGATGTTACTATAGTTCAAAAGTATGATTAATAAGTAAATACCTAACCAACAAAAAGTTGTAACACTCCCGACTTTGTCACTTCAAAGTTCAATGTCTCAAAAACGACTAAACCGATTTTAATGAAACATGTCTAAGAACCATTGCTAGAAAACCTGATTTCAAACAAAAAAACCGCATTCAAATCGGTCCACCCGTTTAAGAGCTACAGTGCCACAGATATAGAGGTCAAATTTATAACACCCCTCTTTTGCATCGGGGGTTAAAAATGGCTTGCGGAAATATTCTTACTCCTAACTAAACCATTTCATCACGATTTTAGTCTGAACATTTAGATAATATTCCATGAAATAATATTATATATAGGTAATAAAATTCTGTGCATTCTACGATAAACGAGGCGACATACTTAATCCCACACCAAGTACAGGTTTAGCAACTTCCCGTCCAAGTCATCGCCCTTACAGACCCAAATCCTTGCGCCTGACATCGTGGCGTGAATGACGTATGATTCCTCGTTTTGCACATTCATTGTATAATCATGTCGTCCGTCTGTCGCCCCGTCGCCGACGCCGCGTGATTGATGACCTTTTTTCACCCTCTTCCTACCCCCCCCTTTAACACGCCGGAAGGACGGCCCACACCTGACCTCCAAACACCATTCCCTACCCCATTCAAGAAAGGCCAAATAAATACAACACCATCACGAATGTAATTTTATTACAACTCAGACATATGACAAATATGAATATTTACACGATATGTACATTTTTACACAGCCGTCACCGGCGCAGAAAACTTACGATAACATAGAAAACTACATTTTAATAAATTCATCGTTACAACCCTAGGCCGAAACACCGTTCGATTCAAAATGTATACACGATAAACAAAATTTACTTAGGGCTAACACTAGATATTTTATATCGGACGAGGAACATTCACTTCGTATACGCAGCCGACGGGGCGGGACCGGGCTCTAGTCCCGCGTCGCCGGCGCACTCACGCGCACTCTCGCGCACTCACGCCGTGTCCGGCTCTAGTCTATGGAAACGATGAGCGTGTCCTCCTCGAGGCCGACGCTGGAGGGCTCGCGGTCGCGCGCGCCGCATGGCCGCACTCACATGCGCGAGTGCGAGACCCCGTTGGGCGCCAGCAGCGGCGCCATGGAGCCCGGCGGGGGCTCCAGCGCGAACGCCTCGCTGGGTGCCGCCGAACGCGACGTCACCGCCGTCGACGCATCCGACCGCGACGGACCACCGCCCGCTGGCACTGACAAACTCGCACGCGTCTCCGTCAGTGCCCGAGCCTGCGCTCGCGCATGCGCGCCACCACGCTTCCTGGGAAACACGCTGTTCTCAACATGCAGCGTCGCGTTCACGTCTTTACCGGCAGCGCAAGTGCATGCTTTCAGGAAGCTCTTCTTGAAGTTATCAGATAAGAACGCGTACAAGATCGGATTCATGGCGGAATTGCTGTAGCTGAAGCATGCTGCGACTAGAAACACGGTAACGGTGATGCGGCTGGCACACTCCGTGGGCGTCGAGTAAATCAGCGCTACCTGGAATGCCCAGTACGGTAGCCAACATAGCACATAAACCGCGATCACGGTCAATACGAGCTTTGTTACTTTCCTGTGAGACCGTTTCTTTTCTTTAGACTTATTCTTTGGACCCACTGTTTTGAGTTTACGAATAACGAGGCAGTAGAAGACGAAGATAAGAGTCAAGGGTGCAGCGAAGCCGAGAGCGAATGAGTACAAAGTGAAGGAAGTCTGTCCTTTGTTGAACTCGCGCTCAGGCCATACGATGTTGCAGGACAGTCCATTATCCGTTGCTATGAGCGTCGTGTACATGAAAATAGGTGTCATGACTAGAGCTGAAGCAGTCCAGGCTGCTGCAGAGACTATGCGAGAAACGAAAGGCGTCCTTAATCTTGGAGCTGCTATGGGATGGCACACAGCTATATATCTATCTGCGCTCATAATACATAAGAAAATGCTGCTCGTAAACTGGTTGATACCGGTTGATATCATGTAGGCTTTGCACATAAAGCGGCCAAACGGCCACGCTCGAAGTGACATCGTAGTGATCAAAAAAGGTATCCCGATGAGGAAGCATTCGTCAGCGATTGCGAGGTTCACGATATACATGTTGGTAACAGTTTGCATTTTGGAGTAGCGGAGGACGACGTAGATGACCAAAGTATTTCCGAGCAGGCCGACGATGCACACGAGGGCGTAAAGGACCTGAGTGACGACATAAACGACGGGGATGTTGATATTTGGGCAGTTCTCATAAGTGCCGTTGTAAGTGCCGTTTTCATCGTAGGAATAGTTGGCAGAGCTGTACATTTCAACGTCTTCGAGCTCCATCTTAAGTGCGAGGAAGACTGATGCGAAGCTGAATCAGGAAATTATTACCTGGAAATAAAAAGGATGCAGTTAGTTATGAATAAAATACGCCAGTTTGGAACAACACTGCTGTATGTCTTCCCACAAATTGAAACTTAATCTGCACACGCTATCTCTAAAGAAATTAATCATGAATATTTCAACCAGTGTTTGAAATTGAATACGTTCAAATTAAAACCCCAGCAAAGATTTTTCTTCAATTTAATTAGCTAAAAATGACGTCACTCCTAATGACGCGTTATATTTTGAACATCGACTAATTGTACTAAAACATTTTTATGTAAATGTAACCGCAAAGCTCGTGGTAAATTTCAAATGTAACTCCGCACATGAATTTCGAAAAACTCAGAGGTGCGAGCTGGGGTTTGAACCTACGACCCTCTGTTTGAGAGGCGATGGGTCAAACCACTAGGCCACCACGGCTTGAAAAAAAAATTAATTAAGTATTTGAAGCCGCGTAATTGCTCACTTTGCAAATTTTATTCTCTGAATTGCTTACTGTGTTCTGTTTATAAAGAGTTATTATATTTGCAACCATTGGTTGAAAAAAAAAACTGTTTTTATTGTGAGATAACTTAGTATTTCTAGTGTCATCTTTGTAATTTTTAAAATAGAAATAGAAAAATAGAAATAGAATTTATTTATTTTTTCATCTCTCCTGTTCGGAAAGTTTAATTTTCATGGGTAGATAGCCGGGTGGAAAATTGCGTTTTTATCTCTAGGGTGGAATGATTTTTTTTTTAATTTTTCGATTAGCGACGGAGTCGAAGGTAAGAGTTACGTCAATGACACTTTTTTTTTCACGTTTCGGCATGGCCATCTAAATGCACGTCGTGACCAAGGAGCTTATATACAACGGTGGAGGTTGAACGCCGAACATCCGTTTAAAACAAAAAAAATGATTTTATTACGTCACGAACCCAACTAAAGAAAGAGATGGATGTCATTCGTGAAATGTGGAAGAAAGAGATGGAATATATGAATAAGTAATAAAAGTCAAACTTCTTCGTTCGGCGTTCAACCTCCAGTTTTGTATATAAGCTCCTTGGTCGTGACCAACTCGATTTTTTTTTATACTCGGCCGTGGCAAGTGGCCAGGTCGAAAAGGTTCCGTTGGAGGTTGGACATAAGTAAATTCAATTTACTGAATACTGAAATTCAATTTAATCTTATTCTAATTTTTTTGTACTATTTTACTTTCCTCACAGTCAAAATGAAAAGTAGAGTGTCTAACTCGGGTGAAATTACCCATTTCCCCTCGAACTATTCTTCAAAATATCTCAGGTGAAATGGGTCATTTTCCACCCTTAGTTAAAAAAAATATAGATCGGTCCATCGGATTACAATTTTTTGTCAGTGTCTAGAGGGTTTTGCCGTTGTACGGTAAAAAAATATAGTAAACGGATGAGAGGTAATAGTGAATGGACGATGACAGCTTGTATTCTAATGAATGAGTGATCTAATTTTGTAGTTACTAGATTATTTCAGAAAAAGCTATGTCAAAGTAAACGTCCGAGTACTTGAAACTTTATGCCCATCTGCTAATGACATAAAACTAAAGATGGCAACAATTGGTACAGGCAACGTCAAAAATAAGTGATCACTTTTGTACCTTGTCACTTTCGGTCGTTTCATGAACTCGTATGGCTTTTCAAACATGGCAAGGTACAAAAATGATCACTTCTTTATGACTTTGACTGTACAGCGACAAGCACTTTTACATTTTCTTTACGCATAACGAAAAAAAAGCGTTTAATTAGACTACTATTAATTTAAACCAGTGCAATGTTTCAAAATAAACACATAAAACGAACGCTTGCAATATTTCGGCCTCAAAACTTTTTACTACGCTTCCAGTGTTCTATCTAAAACACAAACAGAGGCGTACTGTGATCGTAACCGCTGTCATAAATCTCACGAACCGTTAATTTCTGCATTCCTCGCGTCCGTCTCAACACTTACTCGTCATAGCACCGGCTGCCTACTTCAAGCTAGCAATATTTAGTATCATTGTGGATTCAGGCAACAGCCATAATTTTAATCCCATCGCGTACATTTTGTACTCAAAAGTTGGGAAACTTATTACCAAAATAGATTCAAACCACTGGTAAATTAGACATGCACTAAAATAGAAAAATATGAAGTTGTAATGTAGTGTGTTTTAATGTTTGTGATTGTGGTAATCCTACTAATAATATTTATAAATGTGAAAGTTTGTGAGTTAGTGAGTTAGTATGTTTGTTACTTCTTTACGCTGAAACGGCTGGACAGATTTGGATGAAATTTAGCAAAAAGTTAGTTTATGACCTGGATTAAAACATAGGATACTCTTTATCCCGATATTCCCACGGGTTAGGGATAAAATCTCCAAATAACAACCGCTTTAAGTCATGAAATTTGGAATCTGGGTAACTGGACATCTGGAATATTACATAGGCTACTTTTATCCCGATGTTCCCACAGGATAGGGATAAAATCTCTAACTAATATTGCTGGACATAGTCATGAAATTTGGCATGGGTGTTTTTATTTAACGTCAACGAAAACCACGATGTAATTTTAGGGAACTCCCACGGGAATTTAATAAAATCCCGGTATGTCAATTCAACTGCTGTATCTAATGATTTACGCGTGCGGAGCCGCGGGTAAACGCTAGTTAATAAATAATATGTGTAGCTTTATTCTGGTTGACATTACAAAGACATTTTCTTATAATATAATTCCCAAAGAATTTACCCAATTAGTACTCTTACTTACGAGTACGTATTATAGTGTTAAAAATAAAGTTGCTTCGAAAAACAATCAAAAACAAAAATCAAGCAAATTAAATCAAAGACTACTTAAAATAAGTAATGACATTAAAGTTATCAACGAAAATACAAACCGAAACATGGATGTACAGAAAAACCCCCGAAAAAGAGACCAGCGCTGGAAATCGATGACGGATGATGGGATGTTTATGTTTGTATTTTCAATGGATTTCACGAGATGACCGTAAAAGTAACACATTTGGAGTTGAAATAAAAAATAAAAAAAGACTCGAAAAACCGTTTTTCATTGAAATTATCAGATTATTACAGTACTAGCTTTTACCCACGGCTTCGCCCGCATGGCATTCGGTTATCGCGCGCCATTCTCTGGGGTACTGTGCATTTTTCCGGCATAAAAAGTAGCTTATGTCACTCTCTGGCCCATAAACTATCTCTATGCCAAAAATCACGTTGATCCGTCGCTCCGTTTCGACGTGAAAGATGGACAAACATACAAACACATTTTCGCATTTAAGTATAATATTAGTATGGATTGCACAGAAATTAATATTAATCTCTAATAATCAATTTTCATTTATTAATGATTTGCATTTTTTCATCACACTTGCTCGTCAATGATGTTATTCTATGCCTGTATACTAAAGGACAATGGCCTCAATTGTTCCCGCGGGAATTATGGATTAACGTGTAGTTTTCCTCCCCAAGGGAGCTATGGCTTTACCTAGTTTTTAAAAGTTAGTAGATACGTCATTTCACACTAAAGTGATTTCAAGTCAGCCACCGTTTTATTAACATCTTTAAAAATTAGCTATAACCTAATTTTACACTATATAAATTTGCGACGCTTCATGAAACTTCGTTATATTTAAATTTTTAAATTTATATCAAATTATTTTGCAATAATCTTAGTTAATATTTTTTTACCATTTTGGAATAATCTGGCCGTAAGACCATTCGAAATTTAAACTAAACACGGTTCTTTATCAGGGGGGGCTACCACGAAATTCAAAAATCGAAGTTCATGTCGTTTTCGTGACGCTAATAATATTATTTAATACGAGTGTGCGGGACGGTACGATACGAACTTAGATTTTCGAATTTTCTAGTAGCCCTCTGTATTGGCGGATAGCCACTATGTATTTTATTCAGTTATTTTCTAGTCTTTCTTTTTCTGAGCTGTAAAGTGTTTGGACAAAAATAATTTAATTTTTTGCATTTTTTTCCTCGCAATGTGATGAAAATCATTGTGTTTCACGGGCCGTAAGGGGATTACAAACTCGAGTCATTAAAAGCCCTCCGCCTCCGGCGTCGGGCTTCTAATAGATTCTCGGTAGTAATCCCCTTCTTACGCCCCTTCAGGCCAAATGTACTATAATTGGTTTAAATATAGTAAGTACGTTAGAAAATAAGATAATTGCATGCATAATACGTCTGGTTAGACATGCCACCCCTTATTAGCACTATAAACCAAATTTCCCTCGTCTAAAGCAAAACAAAACTATTTCATTACAAACAAACATTAGTACACTCTTCAAACAGATCTTATTCTCTGTGTCAACGCCTAATAACCCATATATATTATAAGTACTCACATTGTGTGGGCTACGGCAAACCTCTGGACTGGACAGCCCTGCAACAATGGAAACAGTTTGTTACTCTTTTGTTAGCGTTAAACCCTCCTGTAAGCGATCGCCTAACATTAGCAGCTATTTCTACGCTGGGCTACTAACGACCCTTGGGATTGGTTTAAGTAGAAAAAAAACTACTCCAGTTTTAATTTCAATTTGAAATGACTTTCGTCTCAGGTCAGGTTCTCTCTGGAGATTTTAAGTAAATGTTTTATTTGTAATTGTTATTATAACTAGCTGTAACATGCGGTTTGGCTCGCGCTTGTAATATCTTCACATACGGTTTAATACTTGAAAGTAGGTATCTCCATCGATACTATCGATGATTTCGCCGTTGTCGAAGTTGGAAAAGAGACTATCAGTTAGTCCATTGTTCAGTAGATTCAGTGTGCGGTAGTGTGCGGCGATCAGAACTTAATAATAATAATAATATAAATTTTTAGTCACCATCACAAACCAAAAATTACAATACAAGACAGATAACATTATTAAGTGAAGCAAAATGGACATGAGACTCAGCGAGGTCGCTGGTTTTCAGTCTCCAAGCAAACTTAAAACTAACTTAACTAGTCTCATCATCATCCCAGCCTATATACGTCCCACTGCTGGGCACAGGCCTCCTCTCAGAACAAGAGGGCTTGGGCCATAGTTCCCACGCGGGCCCAGTGCGGATTGGGAACTTCAGACGCACCATTGAATTGCTCCGCAGGTTTGTGCAGGTTTTTCACGATTTTTCCTTCACCGCAAAGCTCGTGGTAAATTTCAAATGTAATTCCGCACATGAATTTCGAAAAACTCAGAGGTGCGAGCCGGGTTTGAACCCACGACCCTCTGCTTGAGAGGCGATAGGTTAAACCACTAGGCCACCACGGCTTCCTCTTCTCCAGTCTACTTAAATTAAATTAAGACAGCAAAAACTTAAACTTTGTTAAACTACCCACAAAAAATAAGTTCATAAACTTGTGAGCAAAAATTCAATCAAAAATATCTGAACGCGCTTCTACTCCGTTAACAATAGAACAATAGAATAGAGTGGTGTTCATATAATTTTGATAAAATTTTTGCTCACATGTTTATGAACTCGACTGTACGGTTATGAAGGGAGTGTGTGCTATTGCAAGAAGGAAGTTTAAATTGACAGGGCAAGGGATTTCAGGAGGGATCAGGTCATATAAGAGGGTAACAAGTTTGGGGCAGTGAAAGAACAAGAAACATTAAAATCATAGAGCCGATCCACTTCACGATATTTCCGATAAAAAATAATTTCAGCCAAATCAAATTGCTATCCTTGATTAAATTCTCCAATCGATATTTTTAATCAAAGCTTTTGTGCAATGAATAGAATTACTACCAAAGCAATTATTTTCCTAATCACGAGAAAGACAGACATTTTCAATGTTATTTTGTCAACACAAACTCGTGTATTTTTAGTGAGGAACAGAAAATCCTTTGTTTATTTTGACGTCCAAGAAAAGTATTTAAGGTAAGAAAGGTCATTAATGATTGAATTTTAAATATTCATGGGGCCTTTTCAATAGTTATTAACAAATGGGTTTTCGAAAACAA
The DNA here is from genome assembly GCF_025370935.1 of Choristoneura fumiferana. Taxonomy (NCBI): domain Eukaryota; kingdom Metazoa; phylum Arthropoda; class Insecta; order Lepidoptera; family Tortricidae; genus Choristoneura; species Choristoneura fumiferana. Next base: position 4,564,924 of record NC_133476.1, on the reverse strand, counting down.
ATCTATATGTAAAATTAATGTCGAGTAGCCGTGGCTTCGCACGGGTTAAATTATTTTTTTTACGCTATAATTTCAGAAGTTAATTTATGAGATCATTAGGGAACTGTACCTTTTTAGGAACAGAATTTGAACATGCCTTTGTGTTTAGTGCAGCAAAATTGTATGTAAATCGGCTGATTACAACATATATATTTTTTTTAATACTAAACATACTTTTGGCCAACAGACAGAGTTAGGGATAAAAGGTACTTATCCTATTATTGATTCTAAACATCTGATTTGCAATGAATGCAGAATTTTGCGGCAATAGTAAAGGCGTAAATATAGTAGTAAAAATAGTAAATTCAATTCTTATTCTCAAATATATATCGTTGTTTCCGTGCCACAGTATGAGCTTACTGAAAATGCTGTAGTACAGATAAGGTAATTTGAATAATTTGGTATAATAAGTATGTTTTGGTTTGGTATAATTTGGTACTATTAAAATATACTCAGCTCAGCTTACACAGAGTAGGTACCTAATTACTAAGCGCACTGCCTTTTCCACCCTCTTCTTGCACTTCAACATTCTACTCGTAATAAAATTCCTGGAATACATTAATTTCAAATTTTGAAACAAACAAAATATAAACCCTAGTGTCCGCGAGTGTTAAATATTACAATTTCACGAACAAATATCAGAGAAACCCATTTAACATAATTAAAACGTTTCAAGTACATCACACATTTAAAAAATATACTGAGTTTGAATATATATGATAATCTAAACGAAACTTCTCAGGCTCCTTGGATCAAAAGAAATGCCAGAATTTTATGTGAATTCATACAAAATCTCTTGAGGCGACTCATTATTTAAGTGCACACCAAAGGTGTTCAAATACTTCCAATCTCAGACGGCTCTGCTTAAAAAATACACGAGTGAATTCAAAGAGCTAGTGTCTGCCATTTTACTTCTATTTGCTTTAAATGAATTACTCCTTTGAATCTTGCAGTAATAACAGTTTTAGATATCAAAGCTTTGAACAGAAATCACTTACATTTCGTATTGTGCTTGGTATTTACTGAAGGCGATCTTTGATAGAATTAAAGCTTCTACAGGGCTCTTTACGTATCTGACGAAAGCCTTCGCTCACTCAATTAATAAGTATAACTCGATCTTTTGTTCCATTCTTTTTAACACGTTTTTAGGGTTCCGGAGCCAAAATGGAACCCTTATAGTTTCGCCATGTCTGTCTGTCTGTCCGTCCGTCCGCGGCTTTGCTCGGGGACCATCAATGCTAGAAAGCTGTAATTTTGCACGGATATATAAATGTTATGCTGACAAAACGGTACAATAAAAAAGAAAAAAAAAATTTTTTTAAGGGTACCTCCCATAGACGTAAAGTGGGGGTGTTTTTTTTCTCATCCAACCCCATAGTGTGGGATATCGTTGGATAGGTATTTTAAAACCATTAGGGGTCTGCTACAATGATTCAGTGCTTTGTTTGCGAATTATTCAACTTTAAAGTGCAAATTTTCATTAAAATGGAGGGGGGGCTCCTCTAAAATCTAAACCGATGGGTGGAAAAATTTGAAAAACTTTACTTACTTTATTATCGACCACCAAAGGTTGAAAATTATTAAAGTACTAATATTGCTATTAAAAAATGGGGGATTAGTAGTAGAAAAGTGAAGATGTAGGGTTATGACGTGTATTTTTAATGCCAAATCATAATAAAATAAAAAATATTTTTTTCTTCTAAAATATAAAAAAAAAATTGGGATGGGCCGCCTTAATACCTAAGGGTATGAAAAATAGCTTACGTCCTATTTCCAGACCTACCAAATATACAAAAAAAAAACATAAAAATCGGTCAAGCCGTTTCAGAGAAGTTTGGTTACAAACATTGTGACCCGAGTATTTTATATATTTGATTTTTGTGTGAGTACCGAAAAGTTTTTTCCAGGACCTAATGAAAATGTAAGTGGGCAGTATTTTTTATGCTCATTCATTGCACAGTGCACAGTGCTTGTAGAAAATGTATGGTAAAGCTATAATTTTGAAAAAAAAAAGAAACATTATTATATAGCTCGTTAGTTAACTGGTGAGAAAATCGGAGCAAACACTAACGTGGAAGTAGATTTAAAAAGTCTGATAAGTTCAGTCAAACATTCAACCACTCTTACGTTTTAGATATTTTGCTTGGTAGGAAGTCGTTTTAGCCCTTTTAGACCTTTGCCTAGACGGCATTCAACTACTTCGACATTTTAATTTGTTGAAATAAAACTTAGCCATCTTGCTTTGTAGGCAACTTGCTCAAAACTGTTACAAAAGCCTCGTGTGAATTTATGCCATACTTCCCAATTTTACATTACAACAGTCTTCAAAGATGTGCAAAATGCTTAATGGAGATATTCCTTTTTCCCTGTAATAATTTCTCTCTGCCGTCTTAAATTTCTGTCTTCAGATGGTTTATTCAGTATTATTTATGCGGCATGATACGAGATTTATAAATCGGTGTTTTTCTTTTTTTCAATAATGTTATTAGAATGTCTGCTATTCTTGCGTATTCAATGCCATCATAAAAAATATGTCTTCGAAGTCTGGTAAATAAAATTAAAATATACTTTGAACTGAAACAATTACCTATTTTGCTCACCCGCGACCGTATGATATCTACGTTTATGCAAGAAATGTGTGTTCATGCAGTTCCACACTGTAAGAACACACACAAATCAATCAAACCAAATAAACTTTTTAATTTGTCCGTGTAATTCCCCAACTACCCACTTTATTTTTCTCAAACAAACTACCAACAAAAAATTAACAAACTTTAATCGTCACAAAAAAATTGCCTTGAATTTTTATTTATTTACTGTTAAGGCATGTTTTATTACTCTTAACTGTTATTACTCAAATTAGACCCAAGCCCTAGTAAGGGAGAAGATATTAAATTTACTTATTCGTAATTAAAATTATTTAATTTTGTTTTTTACATGCCGTACGTACCGCTATTTGGTGACAAGCGGTTATCGCCGGATTTGTTGTCCAACTTGTCATAATTGATCTCAACCCTCGAGAGAGCGGACATTTTTGTTTCATACAACGTGACAGCGCTGCTCCGTACATTGAGCTTGTCGGATTTTTCATGCGATTTTTCAATCGAGATGTATGCACACTGATCGTAGTTCACGGAATAGTCGATGCTCCAAAACAGATGACGAATCGTAATTAATATTTGCACGCACACATCTAAATCAACTGATTCGGTGGAGGGGCGCGTCATCTTAGCCTAGACAAGCTCTACTATAAATCATATTAATTTGATGTGCTTTTTTTCGTATTTCAGATCAACCGTTGGGGAAGAACATACCTCGAGTGGCGACTATGAACAGGAAGACGAGCTTTACCAGTTCTCCCACTAGACAGACTGATGGATGACATCTCGAGATTGCGGGCTACCGAGTTGTCATTCACTGTAGCGTTCTAAGGGGGATTTGTTCAGCAAGGACTACTGCCGGCTGATGATGATGATGATTCGGACCATGCTCAGTGTAGGATTCCGTACTAATATTACATTTTGATCGACTATTTCACTTTAACTAATATATCTCGGGACTTAATCAAGACCAGTTAATTAAAATTACCTCCTACTACAACCTCGTTAAGGTAATATTTTATATTGGTTTGTAGGAACCCCTCTTTTTTATTTATGTAGTGACGGTGGAAAATACACATTATGCGTATTAATGCGTAATTTCAGATGTCTATCTGTTACGGTTCTTGATGACGGAAAACCAAAGGGACGGACAGTCAAATACACTGTGTAGCGACATTAATAGGTTTCCATTTGCCATCTTTTGGTTATGGGGCCCTAAAATGATGCATTTGCGTAATCTAGTGTAATCTATATCTGTGCCAGAGGCCGTATTGCCTAACGTTTCTGACGCTTGCGATCGCAATCAAATGACAGATTTCGCATACAAAAACTGTCATTTGATTGCGATCGCGAGCATCAGAAACGTTCGGCAATACGGCCTCGGCTTTATTATTCTGCAATCAAAATGATTTAAAAAGTTAAATGAAGTCGTTTTTCTACTTACTGTCAAATGCTATGGCCATTTTACAAAACTTTGTTTATCAGTAGCAAAACCTTGCTTGTTCCCCGTCGCTGTAAGAGGCCAAATATTTCCTACTTCAAAGAGACTTTGGTAATGTACTTAATTGGTCACTTTTACTGTCACTTTAGGTTCCGGAAAATTAATTTCGACGAATAGCGAAGCGAGGTTGAGCGTTAACCCTTTGACCATTATTTTTTTAAAGCAATGAATCGAGAACTTTAACGATACGCACAGCATGAATGATTTTTTTTATGATTTTTGAGAAAGAGAAATGTATATATTATTGCAGGGTTTCCGAATTATGAGACGGCAATATGTTTGCCGCTATCAGCCAAGGGCATTAAGTGACAAGACCGTCATGTCAGTTTGCCGGGGGAACTACGGGTGGCACGACGTATCTAAAATAAATTAATTAAAAACCAATAGATGATAAGAAATAATTAAAACCTTTATTTAACTTAAAACTGAATTCTTTCAAATAAATAACCGGGCAAGAGCATATCGGGCCATGCTTAATTGAATTAAGCTATTGCTCCATATATAAATCAATAACAATTGTAGCCTAACCCACCCTTTCCTTTAATAAACACCAGACACTTAACGGATAGTGGCAAATATATTGCCGTCTTCATTTTTTAAAATTATCAAATAACAGATTTTTTTTCTTTAAACTTTATATCGCCAATCTTGTCTCTGAAAGTAGAGAATTGTGACTATCGGATAAATCCAGCAAACAAAATTTTATTTACAAACATTTTTGTTCAATTGTAAGGAATAGTTAAAAATCTAAGTTCAGGCCTAAGAATCATCATTTAACATGGGTTGGAATAACGTTTATCTGCTATTTTTTTTTTTCGTAAATTGGTACGAGTATGTTCTCTTATGCGAACCAAAAGTTATATTAACTAACAACACGTTCATTGAGAAAAAAATAAAATATGTGAGTCGTATGACGGCAAATATCTTGCCGTTACCCACTAAAGGGTTAAGTACATTGCGATCACAATGCGTGAGTCGAGCGAGTGAACCGAGTGAGCCGTAGCTGGTTTACGAAGCGTCAGAACGTGTAATTAAGTTAACAAATAATTTGGCCCCTACCCGTTATGGTTATGTATGTATGTATGATGGTTATGAAGGGGGAACAAAAAAAAATCTGCTGGTATTTGTTACACGACATATAGTGCACATGTTTTGCAGGACGAAACGATAAATAGACGTTTTTTTTCCAGTTATTGGAATTCGATATAGTTTTTGAATATTTTTCAGAATGGTAGAATTTAATTTCGAAAAACTGAACGTTTACAGCTCACAGAGCTCGATGTATCTCAAGACACTCACACCTTGGTTGCGAAGTCTTAACCCAAGTCGCAACATTTCTATATTTTTTTATTTCCCAACATATTTATTCGGGTCCCTAAATCCCAATCGAATATCTGAATGTGATCGCAGTAAATCGGTTAGCAGGTATCCTTTGGGGAAATTCGGGAAGGAACGGACCAATCACATCGCGCCATTAGAGCGGTCATGATTGACAGACCAATCGCGAGAGGGTATTCAAAAATAGATAACCATTTACCGTGACCGTTTGAAAGATACCCAGTTTACTACAGAAGTACAAGTAGGTTTATTTAATTTGTTATAAAAATATCAACTAACGGTTTATCGCGATGTCGCCGCATTTGACAAACTACCTAATAGTCATTAGTTAGTCATTATTTTCTGCAGCCTTAACTTGTTTTTTTTAGCTTTCACCACATAGATAGCTCTTTACCTACTCTTTTAGCTTGGTATACTAATAATAAAACTAACTGCCCCATTCCGTTCTACATCCTCTGTGAGTAAGTAAGAATGGATGTATAAAATTCTTATTCTACAAAAAAAAAAAAAACAAACAATTGAGGGACGTTGACATGTACCTATACATGTGTTAATTTGGACTTATTAGCAATCAACCTTTGAGGGGAGTAATGTTACAGTTTGTTTACCTAGGATTTAACGTGCGCGTAACCATGGTCTGTAATGTTGCGCGTGCGTCGGTCGGCGCCATAATTGTTTACTCGCGTTAATGGTGTTTTAATCCGCGAATAAAACACTAATGTTTCATCTAGCGTACACCAACATGTTAAATATAGATCTATTTAGTGTCCGTGTGGCGTGTATACACACGTAAATCTCCGCTACACTTCTGCAAAGTTGTATTAAACTTTGACTGGTTTGAGAAGATAATCGTCTACATAGAATGTGACTAGGATATTTCTGGAACCTAAAACCATTCGGCCTGGCAGATGTATTTAAAGTACAGGGTTTTATTTAACTCCAAAAATTACATTTAGGTGTTCATTTACTTTGAGCGAAGGACACCTTTGCAAAATTACATGCGTACAATCAGAAGTTGAGATTTCGGGATTATATCTTGATCCTGTGGGAATATCAGAAGTATCCCTTTATAATCGAAACACAAACATTTTACAATTAAATTTTATGTTTATAGTCAAAATACCACAAACGGGACTTATCACGCTATTATTATACAAGTAATATTTACCTCGACGTTTCGGCAACGTTACAGTTGCCGTGGTCACGAGTAGACTGAAGTGTGGGGTGTCAAGTCTGCCTAGCAGCGCGAGTTCTTCGAACTACCCGCACTTGATCACTAATAGTGCCGGTACTCGTATCACGAACTACCCGCACTTGGTCACTTTTATTAGTCACCCTATCACACCGACACACAACACTAACAACGTCCGATCGTCCCTCCGAACATTCATCCCGACGCCGACACTTATTAATAACAGGATTCCACGAAGATGAAAGCTTATACCCATCGTCCCGGTTGAAATTCTTATGATTTTTTATTTCAACCGCTTCACGTACCATTCTTGAGTAAAAATGACGTTCCGTGGACAGAATTTTGGGATTGTGAGTGCGGGTAGTTCGAAGAACTCGCGCTGCTAGGCAGACTTGACACCCCACACTTCAGTCTACTCGTGACCACGGCAACTGTAACGTTGCCGAAACGTCGAGGTAAATATTACTTGTATAATAATAGCGTGATAAGTCCCGTTTGTGGTATTTTGACTATGAGTGAGAATCACGAAAGTTTAAAACGTTATATAAATTTTATGTTTGTTTTAATCTCAGTAATATTATAAATGCGAAAGTTTGTAAATCTCTTGATGTTACTTCATCACGCCTAAATTTGGATGAAATTTAGTATACCGATAGTTTGAGTCTCGGAGAATATTAGAATATATAATTGCACAGTTCGCGCGGTATAGCGATAACTAGATTACGGACACGGAGTCGCGGGTAACGGTTAGTCTTAAAATACAAAAAAAAACTAATTATTTAAAAGAGTCCCCTTATGCAAGATTCCGAAGATGCAATGGAGGCGTCCCTTCTCTGAAAAGCTAAGAATGTAACGACAACAAAACACTATTTTTATTCGTTATTAAAATATTTTTTCAATAAAAGCGTGCAAACAAACCCCTCGTATAAGATAACACAAACATATTTCATATTGTTCTTGTAATTAATAATCGCGTGCGTGCTACGTGTGTCATTATTCAACTTGTAATTAATAGTTACTTTGTTTGCCCCAGTTATTTCCTAGATCATTTAGCTTTCTATTTTTATGGAAAGACCCGCCCGAGACCTTCCTACACTTACACGTATAATGATAGTGGTCAATTACATTGCGCGCCCTGTAATAGGATCTTTAAGACTAAGTTTGGCTTTGCCAGCCATATTCGGGCACATAATAAACAAGCCTAAAGGTTCGCCTTTGTCGGACACGACATGGAGGACATCATTTTTATGGAGGTAGCTACGGAAAAAATGTTTTTCTACGTGACTTTAACCTTTTAGTCGTAGTAGGTATATTATTTAGTATCGTCAAATAGGCATTGATTATCAGAACTTTCAACTTTATGCCAATAAATAAAAGTTGACACTTTCTTATAGGTATGTCCTACTAAACTTAGTACGCTGGGCTTTAAGAGGTTAAGAAGTGCTTGCAGTTGGGAAGTTTTGTTGGATTTTGTTTGTGTAACTAAGAGATAGTTATTTTTAATGACTGTATCTTTATTTTAAAGATAAATGGTGTTCCTTGGCCTGCTACATCACCGGATTTAAATCACATTGAAAATGTATGGGGTGTTATAACCATGTCCAACCTTGGGATAACTGAGCGAACTCCGGATACGTTAGAAGCCCACTGTGTGAAAATATGGGACAGTATTCGCGGCTCTAATATGTGTTAAAATCTAGTTGCATCGATGTGATTCTTTTTGCAAGCAGTTATCGACAATCATGGTGGTTACACCAGTTATTAAAATAAAATTTATAGTTCTACATTTAAAATAAAATACACCTGCTGCTTATTCATTCTTCTTCTGTCACTCTCATACACTCACAACTCATGCTATCTCTTACACTCTTCATACGTCATGATTACACTACTTTCCACTCATCCTACAAAATAATATAAATATGGTGCGAATATTTACAGGGTATATAATTAATAACCTAAGAATCAATTATACACATAAATTATTTAAGTATTTTATTGAATCAGGCGTCACCTTGCGGAGGTCCATATCAATGAACTAAAATAATTTCCTTGCTCATCCGCGACCTTACGATAGCTAAGCTTATGCAAAATATGCGTGTTCATGCAGTTCCTCCACCTCCACACTGTAAGAACACACACAAATCACACAAACCCATCTATCACCACCACCACACTACACTGACGCGTTTCGAACTCAACCAGAGCTCATCTTCAGAGTGACACAACCGTACACCATGCTACCAGTTGTTAGACTAACGAACCACAACCACCGTTTTAACTTGTCACTGTAACTCCCCAAGTACCCACATACGTTTTATGAAACAAAACAAAACTACCCACAAATTATTAAAAATTTTTAACCGTCCTTCAAAACTACCTTGATTTTTATTTATTTACTGTCAAGGCATGTTTATTAACTACCATTGCTGAAATTAGATCCAAGCCGTAGCAAGGGAGATGAAACTAAATTTACCTGCTCATTAAATAAGACACCATACTGTTGTAACTAATTATCTCCATGCATTCTAAAACATCGAGACGAAACCCCTTGCCACAATAATGTAACACTTCATACGAATCTGAGTCCGATAAAGAATGATTTAGTTCCAACAAATGTTTGGCAAAATTCGACTTATCAGGATGCTCATTCCTATATGCCGAAACATGCTCTTTAAATCTAGCATTAAAACTGCGACCTGTCTGACCAACATATACTTTACTGCAGTCATTACAAGTGAGCTTGTATACACCCGATCTAGTTCCTTTATCTACCTTCTCTTTGTGGTTAGGTACAAAGTTTAGAGTACAAAGAGTTGTTAGTCTTAAAGGCTACCTTAACATTGTTTGATTTTAAAATACCACAAATTCTATCAGACAAACGACCAACGTATGAAATGCTACACCTATATTTGTTAGAAGACTGCGATGGTAACACGGCGTAAAGCATGCTATCCACTATCCAGTATCCGAAGAAGCAGGCACGGTGGTAATCTATTTTTTTTCATACAAAAATACCATTCCGTCCATAAATAATCCTCCTCGCATTAACATTAACTGTATTTTGTTTATTTTAATTTAATTGAAACCAATAAACGACGATGCAAATAATCGATCCTCAAAATATCCGCATCTGATTTTCTAGCACACTGTATTATATAAGCCAAAATATTTATCTTTATTTATGATCCTGTAGGTATCACTTTGTTATGAAAGTAATTATTTTATTATTGTGAACAAAACATTTAATTATGCCTTGATAGTTTTGTTTACTCATGTGAGATAAGTGTGAAAGTTCAATATAATATGACTGTAATCTGATTTTAACTGTCAGTAACACACTACAGTGGATTGATAAGTAAATGTTTAAAACTAGAAAACTTCAATAATTATAATTTATAACGCGTACGAGTCTTATGATAACCCGGTCTCAGGTATAATACTTTCAAATACTATTTTTTTATTGTGGTTCAGCTTCAATACTCTTTCCAGAACCGGAAATGAATACTTAAGCTAATACCTCAATAAAATGTTAAAATGCAACTTTTGGTCAGGTGCTAATTAAATAACTGAAAACCTCACACGACACCCAGAAAATATTTTTTCATTTTATTTTAAGTTAATTTTTTGCGTTTATTTTCGAATACCTTCATTATTTCCTAAAATAATTGTATATTTTACGTAATCAGTAATTCTAATTCATTGCCTGCCTGCATGCCAGATTTAGAAGAAAGCCAAACTGACAGCAAAACGGCCAGTATTAAATTATCTAAGGGGTATAAAACATCCCTAAAACATTTAATTGGCGTATGCATTCGTTATATTTAGACTGGGCACAATTAAAGAAGGATTTAAAAACTCAAACACAACCTGATTTAAAACACAGTGTAATCGATTCTACTCTGGATTCTGAGCAAACTTCTTTCTCGTTTTTAGTTATTTAATTAATATATAGTATAACATTAATAACTGCGTCAATATTTAATGAATAGAGATATAGTTTTAGGAAAAATTTTTTATGTTTTAAACTTTAAAACGTGTATTTTTTTCTGTTGCAACGTTATCCTTTTCTCAGAGTATTTTTTAAATTTACAAAAATTAAAATTAAAATATAATCTTGTAAATAAAAAATAAAAACAATTCTGAAATGTAGGATACGAACTCATGATCATTTACGAATTTATCTAAGCAGCCGATCAACTCAGCTATCGGCACATACTGTTATGAGGATCGTAAAATATCGATCATATCATAATTGAATATACCGGGCATTAAGCTAACCATAACCGTAATAACGTGGACTCAATGTTGTTATACTAATTTGATCTTTATACATTCACAAAGTACTACGCAATTGCAAGTTAAAGTGTCATTAATACTACTGTCGTAATATTATTTTTGTAAACATTCTATTAATTAACCTAAATTGTTAAACTGTTTAACAGCGCCATCTAGTTCATTTCTTGTGAACACCTAACAAAATCGCCACCTCTCGTGTTCATACGATTATAGAACGTAAGTGTTCATCCACTTATGCAGGCCATTGTACACATAAATTTTTTGAAATTCAAATTCAAATATTTTATTCATATACTCGTAACATTGTACACATTAATTGTTTTTTAATATATACAATAGGATATACTAGGACATATAAACTTGTGCCTAAAACTAGGAACTTTGACTTTGAAATAGCAATGGTTTGCTCTTAGTTAATTGGCGTTCCAAAAACAGTATTTGGACTAAAATTAATTATTTAGCAGAGTTTTTTTTTCGTCTTCTATTCTTGTAATAGTTGAAAGAAAAGCAGATTGTGCAACTCGCGTTAATTAATTTATATTGCCCTCGTGTAAAATGGCTACGGAACCCTGTCTTGGGCGTGCCGACACGCTCTTGTTTGTTGTTGTGGAGGTCAAGTGGAAAGGTCAGTGAAGGGCAGTGTGTCATTATAATAAGCTAGCAAAAGTTGTAATTTTACCTGCAAAGACAGCGTTTCATCCCGGTGCACCTCAACTGAAACAACAAAACAAATAATTACATACATATTGATAAATTTGGTATCTTTTCGACTGACATAATCTTTTTTTTCCATTTTTTTTGAGGCTTAAATGCACCTGTGTGACTATGCCAGCCTCATTAAGATGTCCACATTCATCAAAAACTCCTATTGCGATGTCCAGATTATCTGGCCGCAAAGGAGTGCTTGATGAACCTGTAAATTCGTACTGTATCTTCCGATACCGGACAACTCAAAATAATATTCACTGCACCATTGAACAGGTCCAAATCACTCAAATATGTAGCTCTCGCGGATAGACTGAGATAATCTTATAAGTCATAATGTAACGTTTGTCACCTGTGGAACTTTATAGGTTAGGTTAGGTTTGTTTTACAACAATTCTGAAAAATAAATGGTTTCAGAGAAGAAAAGAGATATCAAACATTACATTATGACAAACAATACATTATGACTAACAATTTTCTACCAGTCGATACAGACCCATGTGGGATACTCGTAATTCGGTACAATAAGTTAACCAGATAAATCAATAAACTTGTCTTGTCTTAAACGACAATCAAACCTATTTTAGTTAAAATGCCGCTAAAATTCATTTGTCCTTATCTGTCACTTCGACATTTGTATTTGTTAGAAAGGGACAAAGCATTTGTTAGTTAACATAGGCTTGTTAAGTTTTATGAATAAGGGGGTTAATATCTACATAACCTGCGTAACAGCCTATTTCATGAGAGTATTTCACTCTTGACCGCCTTAAACAATAACAATAATCGGAAAAAAAACCGTCCAAAATATAAATAATAATAGAGGGCAAATAAATTTATCGGGTCTAAAGTTTGTGTATGTGTGTATGTTTGTTACTCCTGCACGCTAAAACAGCGGGACGTATTTACATAAAATTTGGTATGTAGATAGTTGGACATCTGGAATAACACATAGGCTACTTTTTATCCAGATATTCCCACGAAATAGGGATAAAATCTTGAAATAACAACTGTTGGACTTACTGTCATGAAATTTGGGATGGTAGGGTTGTTTTTAATGTAACGTCAATGAAAAACACTATGTAATCTTCGAGGATTCCCACGGGAATTTTGTAATATCCCCGAGTTTTAAGTCAACTGATGTATCTAATGATTTACGCATATATTACTCTAGTTTACGCATAACATTACCGGCAACAGCTAGTAGAAATTAATTTGGAAATAACTTAAGTGAAAACCGCCCACGAAAATAATACTAAAGTACAAACGAAAACGTACTCCAGAGAACGATCCCTCCCGAAAAATGAAGATATACGTTACACTCAACTCTTACTAAGTGGACTTTAATACCTCGTTAACCTTTATAAGCTCAACTTCATAAGGAAGTTTGATATAAGATCGTCCGTTGTTCGGAAAGAAAGATAATTATTTTATAAAAGGTTGTAATAAAAAGTTGTTTAATATTTCATGATAAATTCAGCAGCCGACTTGCACTTGACCGGGTTTTAGGGTTCCGTACCTTAGTCGGCAAAAATGGAACCCTTATAGTACCACGTTGCAGGTGGTAGGACCTTGTGAAAGGTCCGCCCGGATTGCTACCACCATCTTGCTCGCTAATCGTGGCGTGAAGCATCAGTGCTTGCACTGTTGTGTTTCGGCGTGGAGAGTAAGACAGCCGGTGAAATAACTGGCACTTGAGGTATCCCATCTTAGGCCTCTAGGTTGGCAACGCATCTGCAATACCCCTGGTGTTGCAGATGTTTATGGGCGGTGGTGATCTCTTACCATCAGGAGACCCACTTGCTCGTTTGCCATCCAGTCAAATAAAAAAATAAAAAAAATCTTTGTTATCAACGCCCTTTTTCTGAAGAATGCGTACCTAGATGTATCATGTTCAAATTAATATCAATACCCAAGCCTGCTACTTCTAAATCAACGTAACGAAAAGATACAGTCATAAAAACGGGTTTCCATTTTAATGACTGATTTTTCTCTTTTAATTGCTCTGCAAGCTTTTACCTAGTATATACTTATTTTTAACCGACTTAAGAAAGGGGGAGGTTCTATGTTCCAATGTTTGTATTTTTTTTATTGGCTACAATTTGCGTTATCTTACCTACACGCTGAGCTGTGGTGGCCTAGTGGTTTGACCTATCGCTTCTCATGCAGAGGATCGTGGGTTCAAACCCCGGTTAGCACCTCTGAGTTTTTCAAATTTTATGTGCGAAATTACATTTGAAATTTACCACGACTTTAACTGCGAAGGAAAACATGTGAGGAAACCTGCAAAAAACAGCGAAGCAATTCAGTGATGTGTGTGAAGTTCCCAATTCACACTGGGCCCGCGTGAGAACTACAGCCCAAGCCCTCTCATTGAGAGAGGAGCGCGTTAACGCCTAAAAATACATGAAAAACTTTTTTTCTGGTTTCTTTGCGTTTATAATCCTATCTATTGTTATCATCCACAAGTCAATTTTATCATAAAAACCAATAAGAAAAATACAGCGAAAGTGAAAAAAAAAATAACTTTTTGATACAGTTATTTTTAACTGTACTTACTTCTATTCATATGCAACTAGTAAGTTTCAACTAAATCGCGCCAATGGATGGAAGAGCAAATTTTACAAGTTTTGATTACCTATACACACAAAGCCAGCTACTGACATACCCAATAATAAAATATTATAATAGCATTAGTGAACTTCAACACAAAATCGCTAATACCTTGTACTCTGTTATACAATGGGTCTCTAAACAGACGAATCAACGGTTAAAAGCTTGTGCACACTAGCGTTTTTGCCGGCGGTTTCTCGGCGGAGCGGGAACGCGGCGCGCACGCAAATTTCAAATTTAATCAAATTTCAAATCATTTATTCAGTAAATAGGCCGCAATGGGCACTTTTACACGTCATTTTGTAAACTACCAGTGCTTTTGGGAAGACCATCGTTGCCAAGAAGAATGCGCCGCAAGAAACTTGGCAGAAAGTACTTTTTTTTTAATAATTTTTTTACAAAGAAATATCACGGAGGTATCGCAGAGTGCGAGAAGCCGCCGGAAAAAACGCTAGTGTGCACAAGCTCTAAGTTTGTAAACAGATAAAAAATGTACTGACATTAATTAAGTTCGATGGGTAAACGCCATTAAGGCATTAGGTTTGACGGCTGTCGGATTCCATCGGGCTTCATTGGCATTGATTTTACTTCTCGGACAGGCTTTTAAGATCAGTTTACGATCTGTTAGTATATACATTATACACCGTGTTATTTTTAATTTCCGTTACATTAAGGGGACAATCTACAGGTCAAATTAAGTTAATTTCTCTAAGACACTAGTGGCCTAACTCTTGCAATTTAAAAGCTAATTAAGAGTTAAGATAATTAAATATTAGCTGAAAACCAACGTAAAGGTCATAGTCAAAATACCACAAACCAGTAACGTTAAGTTGCGTTTAAAACGTTAAAACGTAAAGGTCCTTAATTTATGTCATTTTTTCAAAGTCCATTACAAATCCGTTTTTATATTCACACATATTTAGCAAAAGAAAGTTAAACATGTTGATATTTTGATGTCTCTTATGTGTCAGGTCAATATCACTTATCAAGCTTGTTCATATTACAATTTAACTAAGTACCTATTAACAATGACTGTGAAGATATTATATGCATGAAAAATTGTTTTTTTTTTCTCGAAAAATATTATTTTTAATCAGACAAAAAGTTAATTATCAGGTCATCATTCATTATTAATAAAAAAAAACATTCATTTCAGACAAATTAGATCCATAATTTGTTAGTAGCAAGGTTGACTTAATTGATGAACTGAGCCGTCTGATGAAGTTAACGGAAATAGAAAAACACGATGTAGACAAAGTATGTTCTAGTCTTAATTTAGCATTTAGCATTTAAACTGTCTACTTCTGTGGATGTACTTCTGTAAATGCGGAGCAAAGTGAATATCACTTTTTTAAGGGCACGCCGAGCTTTTAGCGCATTTATTGCATTCAATAATCCATCATTTATCATTACTATGTAGTAATGCTTTCATTTTTAAACTCTGTGTAAGATATTAGGGGATTTAAGGGGACCCTATAAATCATATACTGTAGAAACACGATTATTTATAGTTCATTCGATAGAAAAAGATGTCGTCTCTAAAGACAAAATAAACTCTTAGTACGGCGAAAATATTACACGACAATAAGTCAGGAGTTTTTGAAAAAACTACATGTTTTCGATCGCGTTATTATTTGTTTTAGTAATAAGGAAGAAAAACAGTAAAAACGCGCGCTTCTGAATAACCTCTCTTGAGCCGCCGCACTTCACTCGCCCCTATCCCCCTTCTTTACCCCATATCTTAAACATACGCAATTTAAAAAAAAAACTATGGTGGTTGATACCCTCTCAAGCAGAAGGTCGTACGTTCAAACCCGGGCTTTTCTAAATTAAAGGTGCTAAATATCATTAGAAATTAATCATGATATTTTTGATGATTAATAAAATCCTGAGGACTGGCTTGCATTTGACACTGAATAATAAAGTTCCATATTAATCAATACGCAGATGTCACTTATTAAATATAATAATTGACTGAGACTTCGGGTGCCGTCGTATTCCGAGGAAAATCATTTTGCACTACATCTGAAAAAGTTTGTAATTAAGATAAATTCTTTCTCTTCAACAATTCTCAAGCAACTTCTTTCTTCCTGCAACTTTATACGACCAAATCAACTAAGCCAGGAAACGTGATCTAGAACAAAGTAATCGTTTATCGAAATGGTCTGTTCCCCCGCTACGCAAACAGGAGGCCACAAACAGAATTTCTCACTGTGTACCGAAGTGACGCGCGCGCAAAGTAAACGATTAGTGTTGTTAGAAGGCTTGGACGAAACCGAAGGTGACACTGATTCAAAGCAATATCTTTTAGCTTTTACAAGATTAGCATAATCGAAGTATAAGACGTTAGGTATTTATCTTTATCAGCAGCAGGTGCGTTTGCTAAACGAAATCTAAAATTTATTTTAAACGAAATTTTTTTTCGATGTCGCAAGACGGGATTCAAACACGCATCTCCTGATATCCTAGTAAATAGATAGCAAGGGAATCCCACCAACCAACTGAATAGGTACCTTAATTCCTGGCATACGCCAAAAGTGTCCGGTGTCATCCAACGGGGTTCCCGATCAACCCATTTTTGGAAAACTTTTTCGTTTTCAAGAAATCTGAAATATACTTATGTTGCATATAACGTTTTAAACTTTCGTGATTTTCACTCATAGTCAAAATACCACCAACGGGACTTATCACGCTAACACACACGAGTAATATTTACCTCGACGTTACGGCAACATTGCAGTGGCAATGGTCACGAGTAGACTGCAGTGTGGGTAGTTCGAAGGACTCGCGCTGCTAGGCAGACTTGACACCCCACACTTCAGTCTACTCGTGACCACGAAACGTCGAGGTAAATATTACTCGTGTGTGTTAGCGTGATAAGTCCCGTTGTTGGTATTTTAATAAATTGAAAATACAAACTGAAATATAGATGCACAGAAAAAACAGAAAAATAAGACCATCACTGGGAATCGAACCCAGGTCCTCGGTAATCCGTACCGCGTGCTATACCGCTACACCACTGATGGTCAACGGTACCGACACGAATTTCCCTATGCACCTCATATCAGTCTCAGCTTGTTTTTGTTTCTTAGTCACTTAAGCAGCGACGCCAGCGACAACTATGCCGTAGCCCTCATCGAGAAACTTTTTCGGCATTCCATTGGAACTAACCGCTCACCCGGACAAGAGATATCGTTACTAAGCAATCAAATTAAGATTGGTTTTTTGGAATCTTTTTGTATTTTTTATTTCAATTCCAAATTTTTTACTTTTACGGTCATCCCGTAAAACCTAAATTGAAAATACAAACTGAAATATAGATGCCAGTGATGGTCTTATTTTTCTGTTTTTTCTGTGCATAGTTCGTCCGTCTTCGGACATAGGCCTCGTCTCCATTTCTCCACGCCTGGCGATCGAGAGCCATATGCATCCATCCTCCACCTGCCTGTCGCCTGTCGCTTGTAGAGGGCGACCACCAATGAGGTGGAAGGATGAACAAATTAGGTACCATTTTAAAAATCCCTAGGGATATTTTTTTATCTCTAGACAGTTTTGAACATGTCAATAAAGGCACATTACTACTGACTCAAAACATAAAATTTGTCTAGGAATGATGAGATCTTAAGACTTTTTTGGTGTGTGAACTTTGCACATATAGATAGATACCATATAGTCACATAGGGTTTGGTAGAAACCGTTTTCAAACACTAGCAACTGTTTGTCTTGGACCGGTGAGCCCTTTCTTCTGATAAACCTTCCTCTATTTGATGGTTCAGTGTAGTGTAACGATTCCGTGATGGGGTCATAGCTCTACGAAATATACGATAAATATCGATACATTTTTCTTAAAACAATCTTGGTTTCATGTTTCAGAGTCACACTGTCCAGAAGGATTTGTTCTAAACTTTACATTTATTAAAATCTGTACAAGGATTTTGGATTAAGAACAATTTTAGGAATTTTCATCCTCTTGGGCTGTCAGTGGCTGTTTGGCGCAAGTTCTTTATGGCGCACTTTGGCTCTTTTTACAAAGGCGGCAGTCAACCACAATTTTTTAAAACTCTCGGCAGATATAATATTGGTGCGGCTGTGCTCGGATTTATTAGATAAATATTAATTGTGATATAGACCTTATAAATATTTTTTGTGTGAGTAATAATAGACTTTTGTGGTTTTACGGACCTTGGCAAGCGTCATAATATAGTCCGCTTCATTGAGTTATGTTGTTCATAATGGTCCTCTAGACAAAATGCTGCACAGAAGAATAAATAAACCGCGGCCTTGGTGACAGTCACTATTCGAAGGTTTAATTTAACAAAATCCTTCTTTATTTTAGCGTCTTTGGACTAAAAAATCTGGCTTTTTATCTGGTTTAGTGCGGCTGCGGTGTGGTTTAGTAGCCAAAATGGCAAAAACGGAACCCTTATAGTTTTGCCATGTCTGTCTGTCTGCCCGTCCGCGGCTTTGCTCAGGGACTATCAATGCTAGAAAGCTGTAATTTTGCACGAATAGGTATGTAAACTGTGCCGACAAAATGGTACAATAAACAAATAATAAAATTTTTTTTTTAGAGTAGCTACCATAGGCGTAAAGTGGGGGTGATTTTTTTTTCTCATCTGACGTTGTAGTGTGGGGTATCTTTGGATAGGTCTTATAAAACCATTAGGGGGTTGCTAAAATTATTTTTCGATTAAGTTATTTGTTTGCAAAATATTCAACTTTAAAGTGCAAATTTGCATTAAAGTCGAGGGTCTCCCCCTCTAAAATCTAAACCGGTGGCTGAAAATATTTGAAAAAATTTTGGATGGTAGTAAGTATATCAAACTTACAAGGAAAACTATAACGGTTAAGTTTTCTTGAGAATTATTAGTACGTAGTTTAAGAGTAAAAAGAAGCCCAAGGTATAAAATATACCTAAACTTGGAATATTTCGTACAAAATACGAAACCCTTAGAAAAATATTACTTCATTTTTTCATAATGGCTACGAAACCCTATTTCGAGCGTGTCCGACACGCTCTTGGCCGGTTATTTAGATGATTACGCTGAATTAGTTACTTAGAACAGTTTATACTATAATTATGTATTCCAATTTAAGTTGGTTATTCACTCACGTGCTTAGTGGACACACGAGAAAAGAAAAGTTTCAACCACTATCTTTAAAACTTCTGAATTTTATGTCCAGATTGCTTCAGTCGGAAATACCCATTTGCGCATCCAGTGGAGTAAGTACGGACGCCATGTGCATAAATGAATTTAAAATACCCAATCATGTACAAAGTTATATAGGGGATCTGAGCGAGATTTACGATATGACAATATCAAGATGTGAACTGATGAGGCAATTGAATTAAAAGATCTTGAATGAAAATTTATAGTTTTTGTCTAGACCGGTGATAAACCTTTATCGGTAAATGTGCCATTTTTTATGAAAAACATCTTGTATCAAAATGTGCCTATCAGTGATATAGTCAAGGTCATAAATATATGTAGGTAGGTACTTTACTAACACGACAAAAATCATAACCATATTAAGGCCTCTATCCATAAGGTCGATGTATCATTACACTTGGCGCCATGGCTGTATAGATATTTATGATATAGAGACGCACCCGAATCAACTGTTCGCAGGCACGCGTGACATTCGTTTTCTCCCTGATCTAGTCTTATAATTCCTGGTCTACTCTTTTTGCCCCACTTTTTTATATTGTTTTTATCGTATTATCAACTGCTTTTTTGTTCCAAGAAACATTTTTCTTTCTTTCCTTTAACTCTTAACAGAAGCATCAGCAGTGTCATTTTACGTTAATTAATGTGAATAGATTTGTTATTTAATTTAATTATGCGCAAACGGCAACGAAGGCAACGCTATCACCTTACGGAACAACACCCTGAGCATTACTTTATAACTACAGATATGGCCATAGAAAGATACCATCTATCACTCACCATAATGAAATTACTAATTGCATTGCACTTGTATTGTGAGCGGTAATAGTGTAAGAAGACGTGCCTTACATCGTTATTTTATTCTTTTTGGCAGGTTGTTACTGGAAAATGTACTTCGTGACTGGTAGGTATATTATATACCAGTCACGGAGTACATAATACACCGTCGGCAGTGGTCCGGCTGATAGTCGAGTATCAAGTCTGTTAAGTTGCAATTATTGACTAATCTATAACGAAAACAATGAAGGACAGCTGACAGCATGAACTTCACTGCTGCAAAAGCCAAATTGATATTCTTAAATAAATAAAAATAAATAAAAAAGCCTTTTAATTTATAGCAGTTAAAATTAATTTACATGCATTATTTTTTTAGTATAATGTCAAAAAGAAAATCAATAAAAAAATTAAGCAATTCTTATTTTTAATTAACAATAAATAATATAATAATAATCCCAGCCTATATACGTCCCACTGCTGGGCACAGGCCTCCTGTCAGAATGCGAGTTGGGAACCCAGTGCGGATTGGGAACTTCACACACACCATTGAATTACTTCGCAGGTTTGTGCAGGTTTCCTCACGATGTTTTCCTTCACCGTAAAGCTCGTGGTAAATTTCAAATGTAATTTCGCACATGAATTCCGAAAAACTCAGAGGTGCGAGCCGGGGTTTGAACCCACGATCCTCTGCTTGAGAGGCAATAGGTCAAACCACTCGGCCACCACGGCCGTCAACAATAAATAAATTTTTACTTTTACACTAAAATTCAATTATTATTGTACGTTTACAAATCAAAATAAAAAAAATATTACGCTCCTGCTAGAACCCCTCCTGTGAAGGTAAAGGCCTCCTCCAGTAACGACCAGTAATCTCTATCTTAAGAGTCTTTCATCCAATGTATGCCTGCTGCTTGGGTGATGTCTTCCCATCTCGTTATCGGTCTGCCTCGTTTTCTAGTCCCTGTGGGTCCTGGCCATGATGTTATTCGTCCCGTCCAGCGGTCATCGGACAATCTGGCTACGTGGCCCACCCATCGCCATTTTAACTTCTGAGCTTAGGACAACGCATCAATGACTTTTGTTTTCTGTATTGATATTCTTAGCCGAACTTAAATCAGACTGTACAGAAACATGACGTACAACGCGCAACGGACAGAAGCCATTTAATAAAAAAAAACATGACGTACGGGTACGACCTAAATATAACAATAAAAACATTAAGTACATACATACATACATTAGATAGATACGCTCGAAAAACATAACCCTCCTTTGGGCAGTCGGGTAAAAATAGAGATCGTCTATCGTTAGCAATGTTTTAAAACCCTGTCAGATCGTAGAGATAGACAGACATTGTAAAAACACAATCCCAAAAATTTTAGGTAATCGGTACCAGGTGAACTCCATCGCGAAACACGGAATATCATAGTAACGGAATACAAACTTTACAGTCGTAGTTTTAAAGGTTTTATTTCAAACAACGATAAAGCCCAGGTGGATTGGTAGTCCGCTTTGATCATGCGATTTGTTTTTACATAGTTTTGTTCTGAAACAACTGTTTGAAGATTTTCAGTTGATCCTAAATGGCATTCAATCAAATCAAGAACCTTGAAATGTTAGAATCGATGTACATTTAGACTTTTAAAACATTTAAGACGAGTTGCCTTGCACACACATTTTTTCTGCTCTGCACACTATTTCGTATATTCGTGAGAGACCTTCGTGAGTACCTAACCACGTACATTTAGATAATTAGAATAAAATAATTGATTCCAAACTATCGATATCAGCAAGAAGTAAGTATGTAAAGGCCAGTTCAGACCTGCAAGAAAAATCGTGCAAGTACGACCCCGCGGTGTAATACATCTTGCACCATTTTTGTTGCCAGTCTAAACTGGGCTTTTGTCTAATTTATGATCTTCGCATCCGTAGTAAATCTACATTGACACTACTTATATCAGAAGTAAGTCTGTTTTAAATCTTTGGCAAAATCAGGCTAGCGATATCAGCATCAGCAGTCAGATTTTTGACCATTGGCAAAAGACTGTCATACATCGATAGCATGGTAGATTATCCTACTTTTGTTTCCTTATTTATTCAAGATATTTTAATAGCTTAAATAATAATTATGATCAGCAAGCGAACATTTATCGAACGATTTATCTGTCGCTGATTGTTCCTTCCTATTTTAATATCATAAATGCGAAAGTTTGTGTGTGTGTGTGTGTGTGTGTGTGTGTGTGTGTGTGTATGTTTGTTACTTCTTCACGCTAAAACGGCTGGACGGATTTGGTTGAAATTTGGTATGTAGATAGCTGGACGTCTGGAATAGCACATAGGCTACTTTTTATCCCGATATTCCCAAGGCGTAGGGATAAAATCTCGAAATAACAACCGCTGGGCTTAGAGTCATGAAATTTGCTATAATATATAGGTAGATTCTGATCTACTGTTAATGCACCACCTGTTGTAAACTTGTCCTTCCTTCTTCTGTAAAAAGGTTGCCTAGAAGAGATCGCTCTTAAGCGATAAGGCCACCTTTTGCTTACCTTGTAATTTTCTCTGTGTACCTGTTTTCTGTATCGCTTACTATTTCTGGTGTATAATAAAGAGTAGTGTGGTGTGGTGTGTGGTGGTGTAGTATTGTATTGTATTGTATTGTAGCTGGACGTCTGGAATAACACATAAGCTACTTTTAATCCCGATATTCCCACGGGATATGGATATAATCTTTAAATTTCAATCGCTGGGTTTAGAGTAATGAAATTTTGGACAGTTGTTCTTAGTAACACAACCTCAATGAAGACAACGATCTTAAAAAAAATTTGGTACTAATAATGTCATTTTGGACAGTTGTTCTTAACACAACCTCAAAGAAAACAACGATCTAAAAAAAATTGAGAATTTCCAGGGGAATTTTGTAAAATCCCGGAATTTCAATTGTAACCACCAGATCGAATAGCTTAAGCGTGCGAAGCCACGGGTAAACTCTACATTTTTATAAAGATTCCCCGCTAGCCAACGCCGGATCCACCTACGATTTTTCCGAAACGGGCAAAAGTAAATTTTGGCATTACGTGGTAAACACATGTAGATTTTAATAAATGTAGCTAGATACAAGATGTAGTTTATAACGCTCCCTTAAAATTGGTTCACGGGGCGGGTGCCCCCATTCACCCCCTTTCCTCCCTAAGCCTGGGCCAGACACTAGCATACCATACCCGTTAAAAGTGTTTGGAACCGGTGTCCAAAACGTTACCATCATCATCATCATCGTATGACTGTCAGCCGTAGGACGTCCACTGTTGGACATAGGCCTCCCCTATATACTTACCCCCAACTGCTTCAGTCGGAGGCGGCATGCATCCACCGTGAACCCGCGTTTTAAACCAGGTCATCGGTTATCTCGTTGCTTGTCGATCCACGGTCTCCATGCGAGAATTTTCGGTGCCAACGGCCATCTGTTCTCTGAGCTATATATATCTGTTATTATAGAATGAAGCAAATCGCAGACAGCAAATTCTCACATCCGAAAACTAACTGAAAATACATCATACTTTTAATATAAATTATTTATGATCCGAGCACAAACAAGAAAACCTAACAATGTTATAACAGCGTACATGAATTTATTCATTGATTCTCTACTCAACTAAGTAACCCAATATAAGTTAGAGGGAAGGGAAGTTTTTACCCAGAAAACTTTTCGGCGACCAAGCCAGACAGGTCGTTGACCCTTCCTTACTCTATTTGCAACCAGTTTCATAACTAAATAATCGTTTGAAGCAAATATTGGACTTACATTCATTTCAATATTCGCCAAGCGAAATACAACTCTGTGGAAACGAGTTCAGTCCTCAATTTTCTGTAAAATAACGAATTATATTAATCATACCAGAATCTGGGTCTTTCGTGTAATTCAATTTTGAATCACATGTGGTTGCCGTAGGGTGTGTTATCGCGCAGCGGGTTTTTAGAGTTCGCTGTAGTTGGTTGGAGATTTCAATAAAAGTTGTGCATCTTCAAAAGACGCTGTCTCTGGATTGTCGAGGATGTCAGTCGCAAACGCCTTATTGAATACAGACAATGTGTTAGGGTTGTCACTCACACGAAGTCTCGAGTCATAATATTTACAATTAAATTCGAAAACAACCTGGCTTTTTCTGGGGACTATTTCTACAGTGCACAAAAAAACAGCTGGTTAAGTTTCTGAAATCAGTAAAGAAGGAATAATACGTTATTAGGATTTTTTAAATATTATTGATGCCAAATATTTACATACTCCAGACCCTGACTATTCAACAAACAAAACGAAAGACAAGACAACAACAACAAAATTGAATCATGACAAGAAACCTGAGTAAAATTTTTGAACTAGAACTTTTGTGGTCTTTTCATTAAGACCAAAGTTAGCTGATTTATTTACTAAACTTATTTCTTTAACGCGGGAACAAAAACTGTGTAAAACGGTATTCCCATATATAAGATACAGACCTATTTGTTTACATAAATAGGCTTGCATTTGGCCAAAATAACGCTTGATAACCTTAGTTGGATTGTATGTAGGTATGTGGGTATTATGTAAACTCTTCACTGTGTACAAAAAAATACAACAATGTAGGGTAAACCAATCAGTAATTGGCGTAATTGCCCACTCGAATTAAATCAAAAATTGACAAAGAAGAGTGGTGATAAATCATAACAAATATCGTGCTAATTATAAGAATCTAGTCGCTTTTATCATTAAATTATTATGTCATATAAAAAATTCAAATGGGCAATTACTGTAACGTGGCCAATTACTGTATGGTTTACCTTATCATCATCATCATCGTGAGCTCAACGACGTTTCCTGCAGACATTATGCCTACTCCAAAAAGCACTACAATTATCCGTCCTGCACTGCTTATATTATAGAACTCCTATGACTTAAAACCAGAGAAATATTAAACAATTTATATACTCGTAATTCGTCACGCACCAACCCTGTCACCAAGGAATGTTTTACGGTACTATCGTTTTTATGCTGATTGCGTTATGGAAAACACTCCTTGACACACCAATACTAAAACCCTAGGGACAAAGATACGATACAATTCAAAAAACTAGGAATAAAACTGCTAGACAAAGTCTGAATTGTGATGAGATCGTGTTTCGTGCTTCCGACTAAATAAAAGCCAGAAATATCGCTCGAGAACCAAAGTATCACTTTATTATTTTGTCTTAAAATATTCTAAACTTTCGCAAATTTTACTCAATTCCTGAAAGGGCTACGGGACATATTACAGCTGGCATAATAATTATCCTTCAGGCAAGCAAAACAGCCATAACCGAACATTTATTGAAACCAAGCGACTCATTCGACCGAGTTTTGAATAGATGTAAAATTAGGCTTGTGTTTTACAAAACTTTGTTCCGCTGTAGTAAGAAAGGTATCTAAGGCGAATTATAAAATCAAAGATTATTATCATAAACAGGGATGTTTGAGAAAGGTATCTAAGGCGAATTATAAAATCAAAGATTATTATCATAAACAGGGATGTTTGAAAATCATTCAGATCCGTATTGGCGATCACTTGCTTCAAAGTACGAATCTACTGTGTTAAAATAAAGGCTTCATGTTATTTTCGACCCCATGAATGACTTGCAAATGATCGGGTCCCAATGAGCCCATGATCGGAAATATAATAACAACATAATAATAATACGCTCACTATGTGACGTTTTTAAAGGCCGTCATTCGACTCTATTTGGCTGCCCTATTGATTTCCTATTACATTGAAATCAATAATTAAATAATAAGTGTGCTCATCATCAAAAAGTAAACACAAATAAGTGCTACGTCAATGTCAAAGTTACTCCGAGAACTCGAACTCTTAATTTAACTTCAGCCCGGATTTCTGCCAAAGTCGATTTCGTCTCAATAAATTTGCAACTCACTTATTGGAAATAACTTCGGCAAGTTGTACTAAATATGGTTTTATTTCTCCATAAAATATTGTACGGGGGATAAAATGGGGTATTTGGCTCTTGGCCTATTTTAGCTGAAGCACAAACTTAATTGGTGCTAGCATTTCTGACATTGACAAGTTATTGAGAATTAGAACTAGGTAATAAAACCACGTACAAAACAAAATATAGGATGTCCACTAACGAGATGGACGGATGACCTGGTTAAAGCCGCTGATTCACGGTGGATGTAGGACGCTTCCAACCGAAGCAACGGGAAATCTATCAGGCCCATGTCCAACAGTGGATATGTCCTACGCTTGATGAAGATGATGATAGTTTTTACGGTGTGAAGGTGGAGGAGTTACATGAACGCATTTGTTGCATGGCTGTGGCTAGGTATTGCAAGGCCACGGGTGAAAAAAGTAATTATTTTTTCATCACACTTGCTCGTGATCAGTGTCGTAACATGCAGGCTACCTTGTAGCAACCACCCAAATAAAACCCTTACCTTAATATGCTTGTCATGAAACCCGTGGTCGTTAAATGAGTCCGTACTAATTTTGCTGTCATGAAGCCCAAGTCGGTAAATGAGAGTCAGTGGCCGTACTAATTAATGCTGCTGCACGACGCGCTGGCCCACCAGCACACGCGCGTCAGGCGCATGCTGCGGGAGGGGGAGAGCGGCGCTGCCAAGAGCGCAGCCTAAGGTTCGCCAATATTTGGAACAATTATATTTTTTCTTTTAGAAATATAAAATTTTACTCGCAAATGTGATGAAAAACATTGTATGTCGAACAGGCGATACTAGAATTACGAACATCGACTCATTAAAGCCCTCAGTCTTGGACTTCGGGCTTCTAATAGACTCTCGTTCGTAATTCCTTATTTACCGCCCTTAAGACACAATGTACTAATAGTTCATTAATGATGGACTCCAATTGTTTTGTTGGTTCGCAGGTATAACTAGTAGGACATACGCAATCATCCATCGGGCTGCCAAGCTGCTCGTTTATCGGTGGCTACTGTCCAGGTGTCTTCAGACATGTACTAATGATCTATCGACGAGGTCACCCCATAATACCGTTAGTACTATTAACGTATAAAAGTATTTTATGTCTCGAGTGGAGCTTTACTAATATTTACCCTCGACTCGTTACTTTTCTTCACATCTACAGTAATTACTGGTAATTAGTAATAAATACGTTCCATCCGTAATTGCAGTTATTACCTTTATTTTTACATAAAATAGAGACTCCTTTTTGTATAATGACTTGCAATTTCCTAAGCTAGTTGCCGTCCATGCAACTAGCTTAGGAAATTGCAAGTCTGCGTGACAATCGCTGCGATTCAATAAATATTAAAGTCGGTAAATTGTAAGACAAAAGCGACAAATAATCGCTCTGATCTCTTAATTGACGTGACTACAAAGACTCGTGTACACGTTTGGTTTTGGCCCCTTGGCGACAACTGGCGGTTACCTCTCTCAGTGACTAGGAATATAAGTTGGGAGAGGTAATGCGGCCGTCGTCTTGGGTTCAATGCCTGTGGCAATAATTTTGAACAACGTTTTTACTTCATTGTTTTCGTTTAGTTTATTTTATGTTTATCTCTGTAATTACCGTCTATTTTGTCATCTTTACATAGCATAAAAACAGGGGAAGCTAAATAAAAGCTTGTAATAAGTTTTCGGTAAAAAATTCATTTTAAATACAAGCTTTTCTGCTGACTGTACTTTTTGTCGACTTTACTTGCATTGTCACCCAAACTGCAGACCAAATTTCAAGTCGGCATTAACCGTCGAAGAGTACGGTCCTGGCCGGACTACCAGGATGTCACTACCAGATTATTGTATTGTCACGCATTTTACATTAGTACCTATGCCAAATTTCAAGTCAATCCGACTACTGGAAGTTGGTCGATCTTGCAAGATTTGACTACAGACAGACAGGCAGACAACGCGCAACGGGGTAAGAGAAACTACATAAATAAAAGCTTGTAATAAAGTCACTTCCGTCTGTATCATCATCATCCCAGTCCATACGTCCCACTGCTGGGCACAGGCCTCCTCTCAAAATGAGAGGCTTGGGCCGTAGTTCCCACGCGGGCCCAGTGCGGATTGGGAGCTTCACACACACCATTGAATTGCTTCGCAGGTTGTGCAGGTTTCCTTACGGTGTTTTACTTCTCCGTAAAGCTCGTGGTACAAATGTAATTTAGCACATGAATTTCGAAAAACTCAGAGGTGCGAGCTGGGGGTTGAACCCACGATCTTCTGCTTGGAGAGGCGATAGGTCAAACCACTAGGCCACCACGGCTTCTGCATACTCAGATAATTTTAAACATAGCGACGGATTTAAATGCGGTGTTCGCTAGTTAGATCATTTTTCACGAATAACTCTACTAACTTCAAATTCCTAATTTGCAAAATCTTAGAAAACTGGAAATTAATTTGCCACAGAAACAATTTCTTACTCTAACTGTAAAATCGGCTTTAAGCTTGCGTGGTTACGAAGCTTCCATTAACCCTTACAAAAGCCAGTCCATTAGATGTCACGTGCGGAGTGCACCCGGGACTACTAGGGACTGCACTCAACACACACACAGTTTAAAGCCATTTATATGGTGCGGGAATGTCATGCTAGTTGGCGTACATTGCCGTCGATTAACGTTGACTTATAAATTCGTAGCTGCGCGGCATAGCAATGGAATGAAACATCCGCGATAGTTTCTCGTCTCGCTCTGCCGAAATAATGCTTAGCGTGTAAACTACATTTCAATAGAATCTGTCAATTTTCTAGACATTTAAGACACCCTAACGTGGGCACACTTAATTATGTATGTCCCTGTTGATGTGATTATAATCTAAAAGGAATCTAAAAATAATAATGGTCACATCACCAAGACCTAGTGAAACCGGTGTTCATATTAGTTGGCTGGAATGTCAGATTCTATTTAAATGGAGTTTAGGTACGGTAAGTACGGGATCTGATTGCGCGTTTACAGTCTCTATCACAGGGATAAGATTCCCTTGAAAATCGCCAAGTCAAAATTCAAGTCCATTGGGTGGAAAGGTTAGCCGTCCAAGATTTTATTTCAGCTGCTCCAAGCTGCTTAAAGTGCTCAACAGATCGTGAATAATTTTGGTATGAAACAAGTGTGTGATCCTGAAAAGGACATAGGATAGTTTTTATCCCGGAAAGTTGTATATTTTAGTTAGGCGATTGCGTGATATAAACGAATTATCCGTATACAAAATCGCTTGTGGCTCTACAATATAATGACTTTTTGTACACCACAAATAGTAAGCGATACAGAAAACAGGCCGCGGATTGGCAAGCGCAGCGTAGGACGTCCACCGACGAGATGGACGGATGACCTGAATAAAGCCGTTCACGGTGGATGCAGGCCGCTGCCAACCGAAGCGACTGGAGGTCTATGGGGGAGGCCTATGTCCAACAGTGGACGTCCTACGGCTGAGATGATGATGATGATGACAGAAAACAGGTACACAGAGAGAAAATTACAAGGTTAGCAATAGCTGGTGGCCTTATCGCTTCAGAGTGCTTCCAGGCAACCTTTTTTAACAGAAAGAAGTAAGGGCTCTACTTAATAGTTTTAATAAAAGTTAAACGTTTTCATCAAGTGAACTTGCGTGAGCGCACAATCGCATTCCACAGCGTAACACTGAATAATGTATAGAGCATGCATCATTCAACCCTTCATTAGCCGCGTGAGTCATCAATCATGAAACGGCTTTAATTGAACGCCGGCAAACAACGGGTTGAGCTTATCACGTGCAAATACGTGGTCCATTTCTGACTGGTCATCGTGCGATTTCACATTATCCGGTACAATATTGGAGTAAAATTCCACACGATATCGGGGCCAGTAAAATATTCGTATACCTGGTGAGCTCTTTAAAAGGAGCAAATATTATTAAAACATAAGTAGATTGTACTCGTCAAACTGAACGGCATTAGTTCAGCAACTTTAAAAATAATTGAGGCTTTAGATTTTCTCTTTCCCATGTAAATTAAATAGTATTATCAATGTACGCCACCCTTAGAGCCTGTCATGCTACAAAGATCAAGAATGTTGTTTTATATTTCTTCTTCGAATAAACTTTACAGTATATTAGAATAAAGAATCTAATTATTTTTAAAACTCGTTGAACTAATGTCATTCAGATTGACGAGTATGATCTATGTTTAAATTATTTTCTCCTGTTAAAAGGCTCTCTCTGTATAAAACAACTATATTCAACAACATTTTATTTTAAATTTTTCAGCCTACACCTGATCTTGATGCATGTAACTGCGTCGAAATTTTTTCTTTCTTTCCTCTTACTTATTTCATTAGGTATACCCACGTGAATGTGGATTAATAGATGTTTTTTTTTCTGTGAAGTCTTTTTAATAATTTTCTGATCAAAACTTATTTTGTATTCGTATTCTAATAAATAAATAAGTACTATTATGGAACCCTAAGCTTCGCATAGCCCGATGCGCATTTGTCGGTTTTTTAATGTAAGTAGGTGTTGATATTGGAAATTAAATTGTTACAGCATTTTCCCCTGCAAATAAGTGAATCCTTACTCTCGTAACTTGCACTATGAGTATGTTATTTTGCCTGAAACCTTTCAACTATCGTGAAAACATTTCAAAGAGTGTTTAGTTTTTCTTGGCCATTATGCAAAGCAAGCGGTGGCTGTGCGGTAAAGGAAGCTTGAGTGCTTGTAATATATTCTAATACTACTTTGTTTAAGGAGATCGCTTCTCCATACAAAGCTCTTTGCCTAACTGCCCGAAGAAGGCATATGATTTTCAAGTATATTGTGCATATACAAACATAATTCTTTGGTTCTCTCTGTACCCCAAACGGCTGAACGGGTTTTATCATAAGACGTGTTATCAGATTTGCACCATTCCAAATGTACCGAAGCAGTACCCCGTTTTGCTATTGCCTCCACGCGAACACAGCGTGCGCGTGCCGTGAGGCAGTGCGGGGAGTGCCACCGCCGTGAACGTAGGTCTGTTGATCGTGAGTTGAATAAACGGTTCAATTATGTAATTTTAAATCATGTCTCACGAGATTTTGGATTTATTTCACAAGTATCTTCTTTTCACAATATCTTGAGACGAATCGTTGGCAAGAATTTCCACAAAGTAAAATGATGGCATACGTAAGTGGCTTGCCTGCGCTGATAGCTTTGTATGGGTGAGCGACTATCCTAATACTACGTTGTGCAACATATCGTGTTTGAGAAGCATATGAGGGGATTTAGGCAACAAGGAATGGGCTACGTTTACATACAGTTTGGATTTTAGCATACTCAAAGTTTTCTCGCTAGTCGCTCAGTGCATCCATTTTCTACTGGAATAGAAAGAAATCGAAACACGGAACAATTGGTATGGCCTAATCTAATGAGTTTAATTTGACTCACTTGTGATAGTTGAACTAAAGGTGTGAACGAGGAGTTGTAAAAATATTCCAGAAATTTTCTTTAGATAATATTTGGATTACTTTAAGTGAACACTAGATGTTTATCAGATTTTTTAAACCGTTGTTGATTAATGTTTCTACGCATTAATCGATGTTTCAAGTGTGGTCATTTGACTTCATCTTAATTTTAAAAAATCCGATGAAAACTTTTAAATGGGCATTTTGACAAACTAACCCGACTGTATAGAATTTTGTGCAGTGTCCGGTTTTCAAATTTAATTTCTAACAATTGACTGGCTGTAAAACCGTCTATAGTCTACCCTGTATTTTGTCTCTGTATAAAATTATTTTACTGATTTATGGTGTGCAATAAAGAATAATTTGTATTGTATTGACTCTTACACAAGACGAATAAAAAGCATAATAGAGTATTTGTTTATAGATAATCCCAATGTTATTGCAATCTTAGATGATGATTCACTCAATAAAAGCTCGTATTGCTCGTATAAATAATCTAAAGAAAACTTGAGAGGGCTCGCTACTGTATCAATAGTTGCAATCTTTAATTTTATGTCATTCGCAATAGAGGTGACAGCAGGGTGTCATCTATTGGCCATTAGCGTGTCGGGCACTCGGACGCTTACCTTACTGATTTGTTATGCAGTTAAAGTAGAAAAAACACCCTAATGGCTGACCGCTGACTCAAAGTGAGTAATCACTTGATAGAGATTTAGCGCCCTCCTCTTGCATTAGCATAACGCGGTTCTGATGGAATAACAAGCGTCGTCGAATAAAGGGATTCTCGAAGAAAACACCGGCAAGCACAAAAACTGGAAAACTTTAGGATTCCGCCATTAAATATCCCAATAGACGACACCCCACTGTCATCTCTATTGCTAATGATATAGGTAGAATTACAGATGGCAACCTTTGACAACTACTAATAAACTGTGCAAATCGTAAATTATGGAAAAGGTGACCTCTGCTATCTTTACGAAATTTAAATTGTTATGAAATACATGTACTTTCTAATCTGATTTCAATAAAGTTTGCAAATAGGCTAGTTCAAATTTGCTTATTTTTGCAAACATTTTAAAACAGCTTCAATTTAATCTAAATTGCTTAAACAATTTGAGACTCTTACATCTTGTTGTCTGACCTAGCGCTGATCTTTACAGGAATTTGAAGGTGATACTGATACAATATTTAATAATTCCACTTAGACGTTTCGGCCATGTTTTTTTCTTATGTCAAAATAAAAACTGATGTTTACATTTACAGCTTTTGTAAGTGTGTAGGTACCTACATAAGAGTTACCCAATTTTCCCACATGATTTAATAAAGGGAAGAAATTGTTGATTGGTGAGATTTTTGAAACATATTTTTGAAGTTTTTTTTGGTGTCACAAGAGTTACATCCTTTATTTTGTACTAGTTGTTTCCTACGACTTCGTCTGCAATGAATTGGTTTATTTCTATCCTGCAGTAACCATGCGATTTTCTAAAGTGCAGAGTTTTCCAGAGGATTTTCCTGTGTCATTTTTGGGGTCTCAATTTAACTTCATACCTACCTTTCATTTAAATCTGTTCAACGGCTTAATCGTGAAAAGGTAACATACATGGTTACGTTCGCCTTTATTAAATTAGTAAGGATAATCCTCTTGTTCTGGGAGGAGGCCTGTGCCCAGCAGTGGGACGTATATAGGCTGGGATGATGAAGGATGGATTTAAATTGGACAGTTCCAGTGTCTACACATAAAATTATTTATATAAGTACCTAACTATGTATTTTTTTCGTAATTGCGTATGATTATACCTAGCTCAAAAACACAAAACACTACTTCTCAGGAGATGCTAAAAACTGGAAAAAAATATATAGTTCTGTTGTTTTTAATCCCTACTTATATAATATAATAAATGCGAAAGTAACTCTGTCTGTCTGTCTGTCTGTCACTCGCCAGCCAGCCACGCTCGCCACGCCCGCTCGCCAGCCACGTCGAAACCACTGAAACGATTTTGAAGAAATTTGGTATATAGGTAGTTTGAACCCCAAGGATCAACATAGGACACTTTTTATTCCAGTAGAGGTCGCCACCGCGCGATAACCTAGATCCACGCAGACGAAGTGGCGGGCATAAGCTAGTGTAACATAAAAGTCGTATATTAACGAATAGCTTAGAATTTCTCGTACTTCCTGTAAATATACTCTAATTGGGTGAAAACTGTATGGTTAAGGAGACACTTCTTTTTTTCGGCGATCACTCCCGAAACAAAAATGGGCGGCTCAAAAATGGGAAAAAATTATGCCCGTCTTTTCCTTCCTACACAAAAGATTTGATATGCCTTATTAACTATAAGCGTCCAAATAGACTCATCCCATTAAAAAGAAAAAAACTTTGCGCATGCCTTTGTAATAGTGCTTTCCTCTATCCTACGGAACTCTGGCCAAACAACTCCGGGAGCTTTTGATGGGCGCGATAAGCATTGCAAACTCGTTGTTATGCCGTTACTCGTCGTCAATCATCCGAAAGTAAAAGCTAGCACACACAAGCACGATTATAAACTCCAAGGCAAATGTTTAAGGGCTAAAATACATCGGTAACTCCTCGCTCTAAATGTTATGTCGCGCTCCAAGCTGAGGTAAAATAGTTTTTTCTCTTCAGAGTTTTGTGGTTAAAAGTGTTTTTTTAGCGAAAACAGACAATTGGAATCGTATTCATGAAAGTTTTGGTCGTAAATCGAGTTAATGTTCTTTGTTTTGTTTCAGTATAGATTCCGAAACTTTGTACCGAACTAACTTTAACATAGGTACGAAATTTTGGAACTACTTGAAACTTGAGTCCATGACTTAAAATTTTAGTTTTTTATTATTTTCTTCTTTTGAACAAGAAGAGCTTGACTTTGGTTCGCAATGTTAATGGTCCACAGTTTAATTTACGTAGACGATATCCTTGCAAATTTCTTCCGGGTTTGTTCACGGCTTGTTCAGAAATTCCGAAAACTTCGTGATCCAATCATCGTCTTCGATTATTTGCAAAGGGCTCGATTAAAACACGAGAATTTATTAAATATCTTTGAACAGATCAGTGAATTCAGGGAATATTTCAGATGAAATTGCAATAGAACTGTGATTGTGACTTAATTTTCAATTAGTGAAATCGAATCTTAGATTTATTACTGCCGTAGTGAAATTCTTGCCAGCTTGGAATTAAAGTAATTAAATTGATAATTTATTCATAAAAATATTAAAGTCAAATTAATATTACTATCTTACATGATTAAGCTCATCATTGTCATCTCGATACAGGCCTCCTCTCAGCATGAGAGGGCTTAGGTTATTAAGTTCCCACGTCAGCCCAGTGCGGATTGGAAAGTCCACACATAACATTGAATCCTTTTGTAGGAGTATGCGTAACTTTATTTAACGTAAGTTATGATACAAATTTAAAAAATTTAAATCTTACTAATCAAACTTAACTCGTGATACAAATCTTCAAGGATTCAAATCAATTTCCACATTGATTTGTGATAAAAGATTCTTAAGCAAAGGTAGGCAAAGTTGTGATGATTTGCCTACGCTGTACGGTTCTGAATACTAATACGCAATGAAACAACAATATAACTGACAGAATGTGATGCATTATTGGCTATATTTTAATTTATTCATTTGCACAAGGCGATCACTGCGGAATTAGAAATAGGAACTGTATTCTCTCTTTAAAAAGTACGTTATTGGCTTGATCTCAGACACGCAAATTTCATTACGCATCATGTCAAGAAAATTTATTGGACCATTAATCAAATGCCACAAACAATAGCTTCGCTAAACAAGCATGACGTCAGCTACTCTATACAATGCTTATTGCTTAGTGTTCAAAGTCAGGCCTAAGTAAACCCGAAACTTGGATCAAGTTCAAGCAAACTCAGTTAAGAATCCCACGGGGTGTTAAAACTAGGGAATAAAACGATATCTACGGCGGAATTTCAGACGCTTAGCACCGACCCCACACCAAAGCAGTGTTGTAGATACCTAAGTCAACGTTCCATATTCAAAAAACGACTTAGGAAAAAAGTAAGTACTGTGCGACTAATTAACGAATAAATCTGTTTTTTTTAAATGTTACTAATAATTCTAGCATTTTAGATCAAAAGCCAAAGCTTCGGACGCTTTTTAGAGCTGGTCTGATTAAGTTAAGAAGGGATTCTTTCTAGTGATTTTACAAAGGCCGAAGCTTTAAAAATGACTAGTCTAGGTAGATACCCAAAAAATATTGCACTCCTATTTTTTTCTTTTGCTATTAATTTACCAAAAAACGACAAAGATAAAACTTGTTTTTAAAAACACAAGAGAAATAGAGTTGCTTTGAATTTGTCTTGGTACTTAAGTAGTGCATGTGCAAAAGGTTTTCCATTTTACTGAATGGATATATCCGTACCTCTTCCGCTAAAAGTTTTAAAATTGTAAGTTCTCATAATTTATGATAGGCAAATGTTTCGTTAGATATTGTGATCTCAATTTTCAATGCCCTTTCCAAATTTACTGTAATTTTAATATTCGGATATCTACTCGTATCTACATTTCTGAGAAAAGGTAGAGTAACTGGTTTACCTTTCAACCTTTTGCTCTGTCAACCGTTAAAAAGAGCCGTAACACTCACGATATTGTAGCAACAACGTTATCAAATGCAAATAACCGTTACGATGTGAAAGTCGTGATCCCTCACCCGTTATAATCCAATGAAGGGTGCCATCAATATTCCATCGATGCGAACGGGATTGAATCGGTTACTTCCCGGGGAATCCGAGGCGCAAAGTTCCCGTAATCCCGGAAAGTTACAGGTCACTGGATTACCGGTATTTAGTTGAGGAACTTTAGCCGCGATGAGCGATAGGTTATCACTGTTGGGTTTCTTATATAAATAAGGGAAACTGTTTAAAATTAATAAGTGTTTCATTCTATCAACTGGAAAAGAGCGTTTTTAGTTTGTTTGTGAGTTTTTCCGAGTTATTGTGCAGTGTTGTTTCGATCAGCAATATTAACACTGTTAATAATTAATAGTTTCTGTTAAATGTTTTTCAAAAAGAGGCGTTAGGGAGGTGAGACTTGCCAGAATTTATAGTGCTAGCGTTACACCCCGAAATTCAGTGAAAAGCTGTAAATGGTGTTAAAAAGCATAAAATTCGGAACGGTAGCACGAAAAAAAAAATTTTTTTTAAATTGTTTTCTTGGGGTTGCATATGAGGCTATTACATATCATTTTAGGTATATTTAATAATAAAGATGACATCATAACTCCTCTCCTTTTTAGGGTTCCGTAGTCAACTAGGAACCCTTATAGTTTCACCATGTCTGTCCAGCTGTCTGTCTGAAAAATTTTTTTAAGGATAACCCATAGACGTAAAGTGGGGGTGATTTTTTTTCTCGTTGAACCCTATATTGTGGGATATCGTTGGATAGGTCTTTTAAAACCATTGGGGGTTTGCTAAGACAATTTTTCTATTCAGTGATTTGTTTGCGGAATATTCAACTTTAAAGTGCAAATTTTCATTGAAATCGAGCCCCCCCCCTCTAAAATCTAAACTGTTGGGTGGAACAATTTGAAAAAAATCAGAATGGTAGTAAATATATCAAATTTACAAGGAAAATTATAGCGGCTAAGATTGCTTGAGAATTAGTAGTATTGTGTTTTATAGTTAATAAATAAGCCGAGTCTTGAGTGTAACAATATTTTAATTTATCTCTTTGTACAATTACCTTTTCCTGCTTTAGGTTCATTAAAAGTAGGTGGCGCCTAATCTTCTTTCTTTTTAATTGTTTTTTTTAATTCTTATTATCTCTGCTTATTTTATTTCGAATTTTCATTCCCTTGTGCTCGTCAAACTGCGTCTCAATGAACCTACACCCTGAGAGCTAGCCGGCAACGTCATCTCGTGCGGAAACCTCACAGCCACCCTAACACCCTTTACATTTGGAGAATTATTAGTTTGTATTTGATTTCTTCGTAATGGCTTCGGAACCCTATCCTGGGCGTGTACGACACGCTCTTGGCTGGTTTTTTTTTCGTGCTGCTGGTCAAATTGATTCGTATGGCCTAAAGATCAATCGCTCCGATTTTCATGCTTTTAACACCATTTGTAGCTTGTTTTGGCGTACCGCTAGCACTATGAATACAATTCCAGAATTTCAATTCAATTGCTAGACCAAATGGTTTGTCTCTGCGAAACCGCGGTAAAGGCTAGTACACCAATTAATAACCACTACGAGTACGATAAGGTCTTATGACCATTTATAGTCACCACCACCTCTCTGGCAAAGCCATAAAGTTTTATATCCCATCGGGCTACTAAGTTTCAGGTTGGAATGCAGATTAATCCGTAATGGTCAGCAATTTGAATGCACCCGGCACTTAGGACGCAAATCAAAAGCGACCTTAATTGCTATAGAGACCGAAGTTCGTCTAAAATTTTAATTGAGATAGTACTGTAGGATCAGTTTCAAGCTTCTCTTTGAAATGTTGAGGTATTTGTGAAAGTTTAAGTAACTACATTAGATTATATAACATTTTCTAAAATGACAGTGTATTCGAGAAAAAAAAACATGGGAGACGACAAGCCCAAAAAATATAAAACTAAAAATTTTACCGACTAAAAAAACAAGGAATTTAATTTTTTACTAGCTTGAAGTCGGTGCATTGGCATGAGCCAGCAGGGGTGATAAAAGCCCAATAAATAGTATTTAAGTGTGGTAGACGACTATAGAATAGACCCTCTCCTGCTGGCTCGGGTTTGTCAAATAATTTTCACAAACCCATTTTTTCTGAGTAGCGAATTTTCGCATCGCGGTTTTTCACGATTGCAAATTTACTTATTCGTCTTTTTTCATGAAGCGTTTTAAGACGTATAAGTAAATTTGCGATCGTGAAAAACTGCGATGTGAAAATTCGCTACTCTGAAAAAACGCCTGTGTGCCTAACAAATCAAAAATCGGCCAAGTGCGTGTCGGACTCGCGCAGTAAGGGTTCCGTAACATAATCTATAGGTACAAAATTAGACATTTAAATAAAATATTTATTTTATTTTAATTTAAATATTTATTTTAAAGTGAATAAACGACCTAATATTCTATGAATATTGAACCTGATGCCGTTATTAATATCGAGCATTAAACTGCAAAAAAACACGTTTGTTATATGGGAGCCCCTCCCCACCTTAAGTATTAATTTTATTCCGTTTTTAGTATTTGTTGTTATAGTGGCATTAGAAATACATAATTTGTGAAAATTCCAACTGTCTAGCTATTACGGTTTATGAGATACAGATTGGTGACAGACGGATGGACAGCGGAGTCTTAGTAATAGGGTCCCGTTTTCACCCTTTGGGTACGGAACCCTAAAAAAGACTAAATATAACCTCCTCCTTTTTCCAAGTCGGTAAAAAAAGTTTTGTCAATATTGAATATTTAGCACGTTGTATGGCCTAATTCCCAAGCCACACTGGACCCGCGTGGAAACTATGGCCCAAGCCCTCTTATTCTAAGAGGAGGCCTGTGCCCAGCAGTGGGACGCATGTAGGCTGGGATTATGATGATGATGATGATGATGGCCTAATTTAGGACATATTATTTGCAGTTTTCATTAGCACAAAAATGAAAAGAATATTATGATCAAAATTACAAAGCAATAACTACAGTATCATCATCATCACCATCATCA
Organism: Choristoneura fumiferana; assembly: GCF_025370935.1. Classification (NCBI taxonomy): domain Eukaryota; kingdom Metazoa; phylum Arthropoda; class Insecta; order Lepidoptera; family Tortricidae; genus Choristoneura; species Choristoneura fumiferana. The sequence goes on along the minus strand of NC_133476.1, from coordinate 4,525,590 downwards.
TCATCATCAGCCGGAAGACGTCCACTGCACAACGGGCTCCCCCTTAGAACGCCACAATGAACAACAACTCGCCACCTGCATCCACCGGTTTCCCGGAACTCGACGATGTCGCCAGTCCACCTGGTGGGAGGCCTGCCAACGCTTCGTCTTCCAATTCGTGGTCGCCACTCGAGGACTTTTCTCCCCCAACGGTAATCCTGTTGCAAGACACTACAGTACAGTATACTGTAATTTAATTAGTAATTCAGTTCAATCAATTTCAAAGCAAATAACGTAAAAAGATAAAAAGATAATAGTTCTAAAATACTTAGTAAGTTTCCAACTTTAAAAATACGGGCAAGTTTTCATAGTAGTGTATTTTACTATCAGTCTACGATCAGCGACGTATGAACTAATTGAATAAATAAAGTCTTGCTTTTGGAGGACTTTTAAAAATACAGACGAAGAAAAGTTTAAGAAAGTAGATGTATTTTTCACTTCTCATGCTCTTAAAATGTTACTTTAGTCTCTGTATATCGGCTCCTTATTAATCTCAAGGGATTAAAGTATTTTTTGTTTTAAATTACTTTGGAAACCCCTAAACAGCTAATCACGGTGTTTGTGAATGGAGGATTATCGCCATTTTCATTGATTGCGTATATCTATAGACTATTTTTATGACGTGGAAATAACCTCAAAATGACAACGGTGCAAAAATATTAAAAAAAAGATTTAATTTCGTGAAATACGATTAATAATTACAAAAATGAATATACTATATTAACTAAATACACTGAACAAATGAACAATATCTATTCCGTCCGAGGGTATAGTTTTAACCATCAAACTCATTATTCTGCTATATTGGTTTCATATTTTTAGCGCTATCTAAGAATTAAACCTTAACTGCGCGAGTCCGACTCGCACTTGGCCGTTTTTACAACTTGCTATAACAGTATGTTTGGGTCAAATCTTGGAGGTCATATTTAAGCTCCAGTGTCGAATTGAATTTAAATAAAAATCGCTTATACAATCGAGAATTAATTGATTTTTTGAATGTATTTTTTTCCACCATCTCTACGCTAGTCTATGCTACTACCTACAGACTAAACAAATGTATGTATGGTGAAAACAGTGATTAGACGTCTAGTTAAAAGACACGATTTATAGATAGGTAAATGTGTTATTATAATTGTTCACTTTTTATAAATTGGATTAAGAGGGTTTATACCTGCTGAGCTAGCAATGTTGCATTTTTGTTAGTTTTTCTCGATTATTCCATAAAAATAGAATGAAAATTAAAAAAAAAAACTGATAGAACACTTCTTAATATATAAGTTAATGTGTCTACTCTAATAATTATTCGTGATAGACTTTTATATTCCTTAAAAACTAATTAATGTTTATGACCGATTTTTAAAGAAAATAAAAGTCTATAACGAATAATTATTGGAGTAGACACATTAACTTATATATTAAGAAGTGTTCTATCAGACAACATTATAAAATTTCATCCAATCGAGAAAAACTAACAAAAATGCAACGTTGCCAGCTCAGCAGGTATAAACGCTCTTAATATCGAATATATTGGATGTCAAAATGACATGTCATTAGTAGGTAGCACAAAGTTTTACCCTGGTACTTGTACCAGGTTAAGTTATCTCGATTGTACAATGTGCCTGATACCAGAGAATTTTTGTCTAACACACCTTATGTCACGTTCGTTTTCATCACTTCTTTCTTTCAAACGGTATAAGACGAGGGTAGAAAGAGATGGCGAATGTGAACACGAACATCAGCGCGTTAGACAACGGCCTCAGGTCAGTAACCTTACTTTTATTGGAAGTGCTAAACCTTTCTCGAAGCTCGCAGGCACCCCGTTTACTTGATATAACCTCTAAATCGATTTCCCATCTACGACTGTCGTAGTAATATTATAGTATCGTTTAACATAACATACTTTTCCCAAAACAGAGCAGCTGTTTAGAGCTAGAGTTATTAATAAAAAAAAATAGTTCTAAAGTTCTATGGACCCTGGCTCCTCGAATGGACTTCGCACGTTTTCTTGTTTGGTAATAAAGGTTAGTATTTTAAATTATGAACTTTTAACGAGCACGTGAGGGAGCTTGTTATTTTTGCAATTAGCCCAGTGGGGCGACTACGAAATCTGAAAATCGAAGTTCGTATCGTACCGTCCCTCTCACTCTCGTGTTAAATAATATAAGCGTAAGTGGAACGGCAAGATACGAAGTGCAAAGGGGAATTTTGCACTTCGTAGCATAAGGGGCTGTTTCACCATCCATTGATTAGTGTTAACTGATGGTTAAATGTAATGCTGTTTCCGTCTATTCGAACAAAACAAATAGAGACGGCATCTCATTTAACCGTCAGTTAACACTAATCAATGAATGATGAAACAGCCCCTAAGGCTAAACCGACACACCGACCAGATATGTATTCATATGTATACTTAAACCAAGTGACCAAAAAGCTAATTGATAAAAATTGCTTCATTATGCTCTTTAAAATACAGAAGTATCTTTGCAAATGACTTTTCCATTCTATGTTGAGACCCTTAGGGGCTGTTTCACCATCCATTGATTAGCGTTATTCGAACAAAACAAGTAAAGACGGCATCACACCTAACCACCAGTTAACACTAATCAATGGATGGTGAAACAGCCCCTTAATCTCGTAGCGCTTTGGGGCTTCATAAGGAAATTACAAAGAGGCTAGTCTCTGCCACGGGGGACCGGAGAGCTGACGGCTTCCTCCGAAAAAGAATTTGCTATCTTAGCGTATCTTCATACCACGCCTAAGGGGACGTTTTTACCCGACTGCCCGAAGGAGAGTTACGTTTTTCGAGCGTATGTATGTATGTGGGTATGTATGTCCATTTCTTTGGTCCTCGCTGCAGCCTAAACGGCTGGAAGGATTTTAACATATGAAGTATCATTGGATTCGTCATAACTGTCGGAGTGACATAGGCTATTGGGAGGGTGCGAAGTACTAGGTGGGGGTCATGAAATCTATCGCAGCGCTCATAGTGGCCAAAAGAAGAAATAATCTAGGCTCTGTCAGCTGTCATACTCATATGAATCTGTCATAACAAAGAAATTTGTATAGACCTTAACTACCTAATTTTAGTAATAGATGTTTGTCTTATGATGCGAGCTTGAATTATTGAACAATGTCCCTGTTTTGTTCTTAATTCCTCTTTATCTCGGACATGTCCAGCAACAATTTTCCTTATGAAACGGTATGTGGTTGAAATTTTATATTGCGTCATACTCACAAAACTGGTCTTCAAAATGATACTCATTTTGATCTGAAAACAATATTTAATTTATTACTAGCGATATAAGACCAATTATATAATTTTATTATTATTCAAAGAAACCAAAAAAATAGCTTTATCTTTTCGTTTTACAGAAGCACAACTAAACATGAAGTAAGCGAACCCTGACATAACGAAAATAAAATACACTTTTTTAATAAATTTTACTTACCTCATTTAATTTTAATGACCAAAAATGAATTCACAACCTTTTGTCCACCCAAATCACGGTATCACAGTAATTTTGTATTATAAATTAATACGTTATAGGTTTGATTTTTGTCACAATGTCGTCAGAGCCAAAAAAGTTGCGGACGCTAGGTGGCGCTGATTTCGTGCACAGAGCCAATATAATATTTCCATATGGCTTCTGCGATAAAAACTATGGTGGAGGAATGTAAACAAATATTTTGTATTGTAACAATATGGTTATCAACTGAAGTATATATATTTTTTTTGTTTTTGTTTATACATAAAATGAAAAAAATCATGATTATGATATGCCGGAAGACGTCTAATGTTGAACAAAAGCCTCCCCCTTAGAACACCACAGTGAACGACAACTTGCCGTTTGTAGCCCGCAAGACTCACGATGTCGCCAGTCCACCTAGCTCAGTGACATCTTTGTACCTTATGAGCTAGCTAGACCTAGAGGGAGGCTTGCCAACGCTTCGTATTCGGGTTCGTCGTCGCCACTGGAGGATTTTTCTCCCCCAATGCTAAGATTATTTTTCTGATAACATTGTAAGTAAAATAAATAAAAAAAGAAGTTTGATTCGTTAGTAGGGCACAGAGGTCTCTTTTACATGTCACATTATTATACTACTAGCGCTTTCGGAAAAACCATTGCCAAGATGTTGCGCAGCAAGGAATGAAAATGCTTGAAAAAACCTAATTATTTTTAAAAGGAGCTTAGTGAAATAGTAAATTCTATTCAAATTTATTTGCTTGGAAATAATCGTGAGTAAGGTTTCAAACGGAATGATACCGACTTTGGATTTGAGCCCTTTCGTATCGTCAAATCAGAATACGCGTGACATCACTGACATATTTCCAATTGAAGTTCCTGGCAGAGTAATCATTATTTAAATAATGCTAATGTCGAAAATACAAACTGAGACATGGATGCACAGAAAAACCAGAAAGAGAGACCTGCACTAGGAATCGAACCCAGGTCCTCAGCAATCCGTGCTGCGTGCTATAACCCCTACACCACTACTGGACAGGAATCTAGATACGATTTTTTCCTATGCATACATATCTCAGGTTGCTTATTTCTACCATGCTACTTAAGCAGCAGCACTAGCGACATCTGTGTTTCGTCGAGAGACGTCACATTCTTTCGGAACTAACCGCTCACCCAGACAAGAGATGTCGCTACTAAGCAATCAAATTATGATTGTTTTTTTTGAGTCTTTTTGTATTTTTTATTTCAACTCCAAATCAAAAATACAAACTGAGACATGGATGCACAGAAAAACCAGAAAAAGAGAAAAAAAATCTCTTCCATCAATCAATTCCGAAGTTTATTTGAGAGGAGATGTACAATATCGGTGTTAGAGGAAGCATGACATGTGTCGTTCTAAAAATAGATATTCACTGTAGCCGATAATAACTTTTGTTTGCTACCGATTTATATTTATATTATTGTTAACATCTTTGTCTATCATTACACTCCTAAGTTCCCATAATTATTAATATTTTGTTTTAAAATTAATTCGATCCTATGTCCTGATGGGTTGGGATAGGGCTGAAAGTAGCCAATTTCGGGTAAGTATTGATTCATTATCTAATTTCAGTCTTGTTCCAAGGAATGGTACTGGCTACTAATTTCTCTAGCACTCAAGCTTGTTTCTTTTCGATGATTTTTAAGATTCACGGAAGCAGGTGGTAGGACCTTGTGCAAGGTCCGCCCGGATTGCTACCACCTCATCACAGACCGGATTGCTACCATCACATCTTGCTACCACAGCACTTCAAACGAGATCAAATCAATGGGTTTGTTTCCTAAAGAAATGTTATAAGTTTGTCAGTTAGATTAGCAGTAACTGGACACGTATTTTCTCTTTTGTCAATTAAACAAAAATAATAAGATTCTTCATCATCATCATCATCTCAGTCGCAGGACGTCCACTGTTGGACATAGGCCTCCCCATAGACCTCCCTCGGTTCGGCGCCGCGCGGAACCGCGCGCATAGCGAGAACCCGCGCCTTTAACCAGGTGCGCTTGCCGATCCGCGGTCTCCACTCGAGAACTTTTCGGCCCCAACGGCCAATAATAAGATTATAGCCAATTAAAGTTCCGCGTGACACTTGCCGTGAGACACTTTTGAGGATAACGTGACGTCACGGACCACCATTTTCGGACCTTAACGCGCTTCATCTTGGACTAATAGTAGGGTTCCGGCCGAGGCTTGTACTCGTATAGTGCTTTTCTCAAATATTACATGAAATAAAATAAAAAAACAATAAATGAAGCTGGCGGAACGCTAGTTCGGTTGCCCTGTTGTGTACGCGCGTGTCGCGCTGGCTGCTGGCGGCGGCGGGCGGCCGCGTGCGTGTCGCAGAGTGCGCGTTGAAACAAAAGACGGTCGCATTGCCGGCCAGCGACCTGCAAGGTTGTATGAAATCTCTTTGCAGGCCGCTAGAGTGACCGCGCGCGGGCAGGCGAGTCACAGCGCCAGCAGCGCGATACTTCTCAGCCTATTATTTGTAACACAACGTCAATATTTCATGTCATGTTTGAGAAAATAGAATTTTTTTTACTCATCAAAATAATCATGCGCAATATTTTTTGGTGCTGCACTAAGCTCGTTCACGGAACTTAACGAAAATACACCGTGTGCATAGGCCCTAATCAAGTTTTTTCACGTTGTTATTGAAACAGGTAGAAAAGCCTTTAATTTAAGAATTTTGTTTTATTTTTACCTTAAATCTCGCAAGTATTTTTCTGAGCCAAGGAACTCCATAAAGAATAAATGAATATTTATCATCCATTCTTGAGGCACACTTCGAGTGTTTTGCTCAAGTTTTTAGCACACTTCCCTCTTCAGCCCTTAGCAAATATTATTGAAACGAAATTTGTTCATTTAAATTCGGTCCAATGCTCGACAAATCATTTAATTTGTGTTATAACGTCGATCAATTAAAGCTCGATTTGTATTTTACGACAAGGTAAATATTTTAACAAATCAGGCTCAGTTGAATAATATATTTAGTTTGCAAATAGTATGGAATCAATTTAAATATACTCGTATTAGAATTTAAGAAAAAATAACCATATAAAACTTAACTATAAAGTAACTAACTAACTTAAAAACTTAATACCTACTAAATTAAATCTAAAAAAGGCTCCCGTGGCATGGTGCCTAAGAGGCTGGCAGCATTCCCTCGTTGAATGGCGATGGCGATTCGTAGTGTCGACCAGGGGCTTTTGCACTTCTTTAATAAAATTTTGTGCGCCGGGACCCCAAGGACCCAGGGTCTCAAATCCGACAGCAACGAAATTATATGCTGAACCGAGACCCTGGTATTTTAACGTTTTCCTGCCCTCGGCCGCTTCAGCCGCTGCGCCAGCTTTTTTAGTTATACCCTGGAGGTGTGAAGGGGCTAGGGGTCCCAAACTAAAACCCGACCCATCCTCCAGGGAATAAGAGACATACCGTATTATTTTTTACTTATATTTTATACTGCAACTAACCTAGTTAGCAAATTAATTAGAACAAAGGCTTTACTTTTAATGATGTCAATTACTTTGGTACCAAGGTCAGTGGAGATATGAAAAAACCGGCCAAGAGCGTGTCGGTGACGCCCAAAATAGGGTTCCGTAGCCATTACGAAAAAAATAAGAAATATTTTTTTAAGGATTTCGTTTCAAGTTTAGGTATATTTTATACCTTAGGCTGCTATTTAAGAGTAAAACTACTAATAATTCTCAAGCAAACTTAGACGGTATAGTTTTCCTTGAAAGTTTGATACTTACTACAACCCTGAATTTTTTCAATTTTTTCCACCCACCGGTTTTTAGAGGGGGGGGGGCGCTCGATTTTAATGAAAATTTGTACTTTAAAGTTGAATATTTCGTTATTTTATATTTTTTTAAAGTACCATTTTGTTGACATAGTTTACATATATATATCCGTGCAAAATTACAGCTTTCTAGCATTGATAGTCCCTGAGCAAAGCCGCGGACGGACAGACAGACAGACAGACAGACATGGCGAAACTATAAGGGTTCCGTTTTGCCATTTTGGCTCCGGGACCTTAAAAATGTAATTACTTAACATTCTAAAAATTATTTTCAACTGCCGAATCTACTGGTTCACATCAGTGAAGCTGAAAATAACGGCTATATTATCTCACCTGTTTGTGAAAATTTGCGAGTTACTTCTTCACTCAAAACAGTAGGACGGACTTAGATGAAATTTGGTACGTAGACATTTGGACGTCTCTTTAAATCCCTTTGGATCCATGTAAAATGTCAACCTGAACCTGAACCTGTATCTGAACCGCTAAATCTAGACGTGGGAATTTGCACGGATGTCTCACATTCAACGTAAGTAAAAAGTTAGGGGACGATCGTTACTCGCGTCCGCAGGAGAAACCCACCACAACCCTGCACGTGTTCCCTTGGTGGTACTAAACGTGTGACAAACAGTAATGGATATCATCATTAGGCATGGGTCGTTACGTGATTTGAGCGAAACGAAACGAAACTGGTGACAAGAATCACGTCACTGGTTACTAAACCCAGTGATTTTAGTAACCAGTTTCTTTCATCGTACGTACGCGGTGCGGTGACGCGTTTTGTGACTGTCGCTGTTACTGAGTATTTAACGTAATTAGTATTAAGCTATTGAGCTAACTATGACGTTATTTATCACAAGCGTGATTTTTGGCTGTAGTCATATCAATTACTTCATGATGGCTAATTTAAACTTTAAGTTCTCTAACTGTAACTGATACTTTATAATATTAATTAATTAATATAGTAGGATTCTTCCATCAACCTAATTTATACCTTACTGCAATATAAATAATAAGTATTTAAATTCATGTAAAGCGCCAACCAAACTCTTACAACGGTAAGGGGAAGCGGCTATAATTTTTACTCCATTCCATGCCATCCATTCCGTTCGTTACGTCTATAACGTTGAAACGAAAATCGGATCACCACAAACAAAGTAGCTCGTTATAAAAATCACCACTTGTCGCTTGAGTGAAACGTGAGACCATGCCATTCGTTTCGTTCCGTTCGTGACGTCTATGACGTTGAAACGAAAGTCGCATCACCGCAAAAGAAGCTCGTTACAAAAATCACCACTTTGTCGCTTGACGTGAAACTAGTGATTCGGTGACTCATCACGTCACTAGTTACTGTAACCGGTGACGTTAAATAAAGTCCACCTCTAATCATCATCATCTTCATCATCATCAGCCGGAAGTAGTCCTCTGCTCAACAAAGGCCTCCCCCATAGAACGCCACAATGAACGACAACTCACCACTTGCATCCACCGGTGTCGCACAACTCGCACGATGTCGGCAGTCCGCCTAGTTCTCACTGCTGCCAACGCTTAGTCTTCCGCTTCGTAGTCGCCACTCGAGGACTTATACTTATAGCGATAGCTATATACTAATAGGCAAAGATGGCGATATATTATTATTTATTTATAACCTGTTTCAAAATGTGTGTCATACGATTAAATAAATAACGTAAGTAAACCACGGTATAAGTTTGTGAATTTCGGTGGAAATTAAGCGAAATCCAAAATTTCAATTCAAACACCAGTTCTAAAGCCAAATTTAGACCCCATAGATAAAAAAATATCGTGCAAGTAGCGTTACATTGCGCCGCTCGATTGACCACTTCAAACTTGTTTGCTTACGGACTCGCAATATTCGCTATATAATTTGCGCTATTTTTCGTTGCCAGGCTAAGCTTGACGCGACTGAAGCCGCGTTTAAAGGCAAGGCAATAAGAATTAAAGTGAATTTATTTGTTTAGGATTTATCATGCAAAGGAAGTTTTGCGTTTCATCCCTGTTCAAAGTGGACGCAACCCGCATTGTGGGTAAACACTCGACGGTCCGTCTTCCGGGATATATATCCATTCACACTCCAACTCGGCCATCCTGTAAACACTACGACACTTATCTTTACCTAAAGTTTCATAGGTACTCTTACCAGGGCTGTATACTGGGCGGAGCACGTCGCTTTTTATATCTACCTGCAGGTCTGTAAACTTTACTGTAAAGCTCGTGGTCAATTTCAAATGTAGTTTGAAAAACTAATATGAATTTGGAAAATGAGAGGATTTGAATGCACGATCTTCTATCCGAGAGAACACAGGTCAAACCACTAGGCCACCGCGGCTGTCGATAAAGTAGTATGTAGTTCGAAACGCGTCAGTGCTTTTTGGGGTGGTAACAGTTAGGCCCGTATGACATATAAATGACTTTGTGTTACATAGGCCTAGCCTACAAGTAGCAAAGTAGCAAAGGACCTAACACCTGAATCAATTATTAAACATACGACACTTCACATCCTCAATGTTACGTTATACTTACTTGTATACTATCACACAAAGTCTAAACGCAAAACAGATTAACATCTAAGCGCGGGGCTAGGCGGCTTACAAAGAGCTACGAGTACGTTTAATTCTGCTCATCTGTAATGTCTGTTTTGGTCGTATTAAACTAGGTAATTAAATATAGAAATGTTGCTAGGATTTCTCAAAGTGTAGTACATCTTTAAGTTAATTTTAAAGCTCAGAATATACAAGCATGTTGAAGCTCTGGGTATCAAAGAGAAAGTTCGCGCTTCGGATTTAGCACAAAACAACGTGCTGCAAAATTAAATTCTGCAAACCTATATGTTCAGCGAAATTTTATTGGAAATACAATATGTAGAATATTACGATATATTTTTTCGTCGCAATTTCTGTATTTGGCTCATTTCGAATTCTATTCATAGAAAGCATTGAGATGATACGTCACGTGGAATTGATTTTTTTAACATAACACTTTTAAGCCAACGTCAATGTGTAATCAATTTTACTTTGATATTTTTATTGTGTCAAGTGTCTCTCCACCCATTTCCAGCTAAGCAGTTATTTTTGAATCCCTTTTATAGATTGTACTAATTTCGAATTTAAAAGCAAAACTATCACCGAAATAAACCTATCAAGAATATACAAGTTAGGTACTTTTTTTGTAATAATTTTTTGAAGCTTTTAAATTATTGCTTAGAACTTAAGATGTTCAGGAAAAATAGAGGAAAAAATCTCCGGCTTTTCCTACTAGTTTTTCACTATGCAGGTACTTTACAAAGGCCATCAGTGTCCAATTATAATTAGGTATTTCTTATGTCCTTCCCAAAGGAAGGATGTAGGCACGAGGATATAACCCTTACGTACTGTTACGCACATTTTGCCTATTTTACTGAAGATAGAAATGAGTACAGCGATTCACGGCGCAAAAGACCAAAGTAAAGGAAATATGCATGCATGTTGGATTTACTATTCTCAACGTTAAGAAACCAACTGATAATAATTGTTGAAAGTGATAATGTAATGTTTGTCATACGTAGTATATTGTTTGTCATAACTGTTTTTTTTTTCTTAGAAACTGTTTATTTTTCAGAGTTGTTATAAAACAAAGCTAACCTAACGTATAGAGGAGGATGACCATTCAAACATTTATGAAAAATTTACGATTCCAGTGGAAAAAAAATATGACTACCAAAAATTATGACAAATTATGACTTATACAATTATGGGAGTCGAAGGATATTAAATGATAATTTCAGCTGGATAACTTCACGTGTTCCTGAAGAAAATAGTCTTGACAGACCTACAGACGCAGTTAGATGGATAACAAAGTAATCCAATAAGGGTTCTGTTTTATCTTTTTGAGGTACGAAACCATAAAAACGTCTGTTTTTAATTGAAACTTTAGTCATAGTATTTTATAGGTATTCACGCAAATATTCTGGCTTACGTCTCGTCCGGGAAATGCGGCCGCAGTAATTTTAAAAGCGAGCAACTTTCTTTGTTTTTCCTATGGGAATACATTTTTGTGTGACAAAGTAACCATGACGCGCTTTGCCTAAACCAAGACACTTTATATTTCTTATTTGTTAGGTACTTTTTTCGTAAATATGTTTTTGTAATATATCAAATCTTCGAAAGTCAATTTCTTATGAGATTAACTGGGATTATTTTAGATGCTAGAATCTGAAATATGGGCCGACGAATTAAATTCAGCGACATTGCTCAAAGAATATATGCAAGTTGAAGTGGCTCAAAAGAGGGCCACATCGCTCGAAGAAACATAAACGTTGGGGAAGAAAATTCTTCGAGTGGCGACCACGAATAGAGACGATGCTTCATTCCGCAATAGCTGTGAATCAGAATACTAAGTACTTTCTCTAATTAACATATTGTACGAACACATCCCTACAAATTACTGTACATAAAATACTTAGGAACTGCAACAAATTTCTAAGTCAGTCATAAAAACTCGATGCATTGCCTTATTATCGAACCGGACAGCTGGCTACGTTGCTTAGAAACGGGTCTTTGTCGTAATCCATAATATCGTTTGTCCTAATGTAATGTTTGCCATAATAATCATAATCCATAACTCTTTTTCTCTAAAACCATTTTTTAGGAAATTCTAAGTGGCCATCCCGTAGAAATTCTTAGGTTAGGTTTATTTTATAACAATTGTGAATTACTTTAGGTAAGTTTTCAAGAAATAAGAGTTATGGCAAATGATAATTATGGCAAACATTAACATTATGGATTTTAACATGTATGGATTCCAATATAGACCCTTTAGAAACCGGTCCACACTATCCCAATACAGAATGCTTCAGATATGATACTGCTTGTTACTTATCAGAAATTAAATAAATAGGATAAATGTCTTTGACGTTTTCTATACACTTGATACTAAACTAAACCCTATGATAAAAAATAAACAGTTAATCTTGGTCCACTATGCCGTCATAATATTTGTCTGGTTATCAAACTCTAGTAGGTATAAGTACCAGCAGGCTCCGCAAAAAATTTTACATAAAAACACTGCCGCACTCACTTAAACTCGGCTAAAAAACCAATATCCTCGCTGTTTGCACAATCCACCCTCCGTGTTCATACTCGTATGCGAGGCTGTCGCCGACAATAACTGCGGGCCTGTCGCGTGGAGAACATTTGTCACCCGACATTTGTTCGAGTGACGTGAATACAATCGAAGCCCCCGTTTCCCATGTCAATACCTTCAGTTATAATGGACCGAAAATATCTGGACTCAATGCGTTAATATCCAAGGAGACGCGGCCTGAAATATTTGTGATTTCCTGACGAGCCAGAAAGTGCTTAGAGTATTTCACCTTAAGTTAGCTATGAAAAGCTGTCTTTCCGTGTTTTTTTTTAAAGGGGGAATATTAACATGCGGGTCACCTGCACCGGGAAGCAATCACCGCCGCCCGTGAACACCCGTAACACGAAGCGATTGATACCTAAGTTGTTGAGTTAAGTTGTCTGCGTTTGCAGGTGGTAGGACCTTGTGCAAGGTCCGCCCGGATTGCTACCACCATCTTGCTCGCTAATCCTGCCGTGAAGCAGCAGTGCTTGCACTGTTGTGTTTCGGCGTGGAGAGTAAGACAGCCGGTGAAATTACTGGCACGTGAGGTATCCCATCTTAGGCCTCTAGGTTGGCAACGCATCTGTAATCCCCCTGGTGTTGCGAGTGTCTATGGGCAGTGGTGATCTCTTACCATCAGGAGACCCACTTGCTCGTTTGCCATCCAGTCGAATAAAAAAAAAAAGTATTTTTTCGTGTGAAATACATTTCCAGCAATTTAAAAATTGCTAAAGAAAAGCCGGATTAAATTCTGAGTTATTTATAATGTTGTACTTTTAGGGTTTCCGTTTAATTTTCAAGAAACAAGGAAAAGGAACGATTTAGTGGCTCAAAATATCAAAGGGCAGAACCGCTTTCACACAAACCCTTTTTGAACCGTAAACGAATTAAGATAAATAAACTCGTTTTAAAAAACAGTCTTTAACGTGAACTGTAATGTTAACAAGGTATTTCATTCAGAAAAGTGTTAGGTTTAGCTGTGAAACTTTTTTGAACAAAAAAGGGATGAATGGTGCTCTTTATCAGTCCCTAGGGGTTGAAAATAGCGCCTGTAAAAATACCCATCGAGAATGCTATAAATTTGAGTGGTGCTACAAAAATTTTCATTTCAGTCGCTACATTTTTGAAACACTGATCATGGTCATCTGTTGAAGATAATAGTGAACCTTTATCATTTCTTTGTAATAATAGTGTGGTGATTTTTCTTTGTTTTTTTTAGTCTGGAGTTCGTAATTGGTAATAATATAGAGAGCTTGCTGTCCACTCTTATGGGTATATTATAAAATAATAACTAAAAATAGTGTTCCTTGTGCGTGCAGTTCAAGAAGTCAGACACCATAACAATCGTAGCGAAATAAAATCGGATAACTCACGTCTGAAATCGAAAGTTTCATGTCCAAAATCTTAACAATTGGTAGTAAAAATAGTATATTACTCTTGTGCGATAAACAACTGACTGATGCAATTTTATTTTCATGTCACAACGATTTTTTTCAGCCTGTCGTTTCGTATGGTTAACTACTGTTTACATGGTCCAACTTTTTGAACTTCACTCTTTTCACGACACCCACGGGAAGAGATGAGTCCATCCCTAGTCCATCCTATCCTAATGAAAATAAGCACAGCGAATCCAACTTCATGATTTAATTTATTTTTTTCGATGCAAAAATAAGTCAAGAAGAAGAAGATGGTGTGATTGCTCTTCTCAAACTCATAGGTTGACTGGCAGAGATCCCTTCAGGGATAAGTCCGACTTTGTACATAATAGTTTTTTTCTGTAACGTTTTTGTTTTCCTTTTTTTACAATAAAGAGTATAACCAAACAAATAAACAAATCAACTTACTCGCTGCAATATTGTTTCGTATTGTTTGTTTTTGATCTTGACAGTAATGAAGTAATGGTTGTCTGTCATCTTTTGTATCTAAAGTCAGTAAAATGTTCTTCACTTGAAACCCTAAGTCGATATTCAGCGAAGGCATTTGTAAATCGAGTCGCTTTAGCCGGGATCGAGCGGGCATTTATTGCGGTCGTTAGTCGTAACGACGTCGATGGGTAAGTCGGTCGATCCATCGGCCATCGACCGGCGTTCCAAGTGGACGCTTGCCCTTACAAAATTTAAAAGTAAAAAAACTACCTAGTTTTTAGTTCAGAATTTAGAGTAGGTCGATACTTAGGTGAGTGATAGTTTTAAGTTCCCAGTGGACGCTTGCCTTAACAGATATTATTTTTTTAACCGATATATAAAATGTATTATTAAAATTTAAATGCTCTAAATTTTGAAGTCCTTTTAAATTTTCTTTTAATTTTTTTCTTGATATAACTATCGAAAGCTAAAATGTAGAACAATATAAACTGGGCTTCAGATGCTAGTAGGCCATAGTTATAGTGAAATGTAACATTAGTTTTTCATGAATATTAAACAGCTATTACACAAAATCGACTAGCGCGATCTGGAGAGGTATTTGTCCATTATTGAATGCAATCTAAGTCACGATATTTTTAAATTTCATGGTGTTATTTTAATTTAATGGCGCGTTTAAACGTGTACGTCCTGATCCGTACTGGGCCGGCATGGAAAAAAGCAATCTTAGTGTGAGAGGAGGCCTGTACTCAGCAGTGGGACTTACACATTCTGAAGATGATTTTCACACTGTTATAATTCAGTAAAGTAGTGTTCTAACTCCTTTATTTTTAACCCCCGACACAAAAAGAGGGGTGTTATAAGTTTGACCGCTATGTGTGTCTGTATGTCTGTGTGTGTGTGTGTGTGTGTGTGTCTGTCTGTCTGTTTGTGGCACCGTAGCTCTTAAACTTTTTAATTGCTTTTAATTAATTTTTTAATTGGTTTTCTAGCGATCGTTCTTAGACGTTTTATTAAAATCGGTTCAGCCGTTTTTAAAATATTGAACTTACGTTTTCCAACTTTTTGTTGCTTAGGTTAGTTAATAGTTCGGATTGTATGGGTAAGCGGCCATCTCAAAGACTCGAGTTCTGGCTTGTTAACTCGCTTTGGATGAAGGGGGCTTTGTGGAGTATAATGGTACGAGTCTTTGCAGTATGTTTACTTTTTATAGTACAATGGTCCGGTATTACATACGGACGAGGCGTTTTGTACGACGGGTTAGGTGGAAAGAACTTTTTATAGTTACACCTAACCCGTGGTATAAAATGCCATGAATGTCAACAACTTCAATAGGTATACAAACCTTTTTTGGAGTATCCTACGTTTCTGTATCTCTCCAGTAAAGAATCATTTTATTGTACCTATTATAGTATTTTTGTTCTGCATTTTTGTCTAACACAAAGATCCAAGCCCTACTAACCCTACACAATACATACCAATTACTTTTCAAGGAATTCGGCAAATTAAGTCTTTCGTCCAAAATAATGGGCTTAGAGTTTTCCGAGTAGCGAACATTTTCGTTTTTCTGTTGAATTTATAATTTCCACTTCTGCTATTATTTATTTTTAATTCTAGATAACCAAATGTAGTGGTCTAGGCGTCGAATATAATTTCGTTCCTTTCGGTGTCCAGACCCTTGGTCTGTGGGTCCCAGGAGCACTAAGCCTCTTCAAAGAGGTTTCGAAGAGGCTCATAGATGCCACTGTGACCGAAGAGCTGGCAGCTACCTCGCTCAAAGAATTAGCCTAGGATTCAACGAGGAAATGCTGCCAGCATCTTCGGCACAATGCCGCAGAGGCCTTTTTTAGATACTTATAGCTTAGTTTTTAATATAGATTTAAATTTAGTTTGTAATATTTAGTATTACTTCTGCTTTTTGTTTTATTTTTTATTAAAAAATTGTATAATTTATTCTAGATAGAAAACATTTTTGTAAACTAAATTAATTGGCCAACATCTTTTTTGCGAACTGTACAATAGGTAAATTTTATGTATTTTTCGCCTTATTTATATGCTAGCTGTTGATAGGCCTATGCTAGATAGGCTAGATAGGCTATGGAAAATACACGATTACTTTTTTTACGATATTATACAATCTATTATCCGTGGGACTAAGAAAAAGAAATATTTTCTATGGAATGGTTACCTATAGCCGTTATTGATGAAAACATCTCAATGACACTACGAGCGTTAGTTTCAGTGGAAAAACATGTCATCATGTCCATAAAGTTTATTTTAGGGAACCCATGAATAAGCAATCAGGCGTACGCACGCAATTTTCAGCTGAACGCCAAATATAAATCATATAATAATAATATTTATGAAAAACGATTTCTAGCACGCTGATCCATCGCACAAAATTGCAGTTTACTTCCGAATTGAGAACGTCTCTTTTGTTACCTACTAAAAGTGTAGGTACCATCAGTACCTACCAAAAGTAGATGCAAGCTTTGCTTAGATTGGGATTAGATTAATTTTCGTTAAATTGTCTCATTCCCATGGCTATTTTTATTTAAATGCTTCATGATGGTCACAATTTTGCGTTGCATCAATGGCCTTTTGATAGCACTAGATGGAAATTCAATCAAAATCTTAAGGTTTATTGAAGATCGTTATGTCGCTTAGTATTCACTGCGTGTCTAAAAATGGCGCTGTCCTAATTTTAGCCCGGCTGTTTTCAACCATGGCATTAACGGATTTATAATATTTTGGAAATCATTGGTAGGGATTAAAGGTAATGGAAAATTACGTGCCATGGTTTTTCATGAATATTAAATTTCACCTTGTTCCCCGTACAGTGTAGGAAATTGAATCACGTACCAGGGTGGAACCTTTTCACAATCTATTTCTCTATGATTTCTTTGGCAAATGTCAACATGACATCTGTAGCACTAAGGTCCCAGCCTTGTACGTGATTCAGTTTCCTCCTTCCTATTTGACTGTAAGTACATAACCACCAAATATTTCCCCCTTCAAAGAGATTTGGTTAGGTAGAAGAGATTATAGTTAATAATATACAGGGACTCTCTGACCATTGGGATTTAAATCCAAGGTTCGATTCTACTCACATAACTGAGCTACTTTTGTCCTGCAACTTTAAAAAATATGATCACTCTGTTATTTATTTTTTTCATAAGTAAGATTAAAATTAATTTTCAATGTATGCGATACAATGCAAAATTGACAGCACATTGATAAATGTTTATCTAAGAGATGTCAAATGAATGTCAAAAATTATTTAAAGGCTCCCGTACTAACAGACAGCGATAACACTGCCATCATCACATCACATCATCATCCACTGCCATGTCACTACAGGCTGATTTACGCGGGCCCACGGATTGGGATTAACGCACCATTGAATTTCTTCGCAGGTTTGTGCAGGTTTCCTCACGATGAGGATCAATAAGTTATCTAAATTCAAGTTATTTGAAAATGTTACACAACAAAAGTTGCTTAGTTATTTTAGTTGCTTAGTTAGTTGCAAGTAGAATCGAACCTTGAATTTAAAGCCGCAAGGTCAGAAACATCCTGTATATTCCATTTTGTCAAACTGACTCTTTAAATTTACCGAATGTCAAATGGCATGTATAAATTTAAAGCGGCAGATAAGATAATTTAAATATTCAATACGGCGGAAGTTTGGCCCAAAAATATTGAATGTAATCACATCCTAAATCAACCCCCGAAATACAATGAGAAATGTTATAACTTCATTGTGTATGAAAATATTTACATACCGTATACATTACGAGTATATCTTACCTACAGAAGAGTAATATCTCACAGTACTAATAAAAGTAATTTACATTTGCTGAAAAAATATTATTTCCCTTTAATGTGTTTAACCTACCCTTGGTTTGGATAGGTATTTAAATAAATGTAAACAAACTTCAGCTACCAGATTTGGTAAATTCAAGGATATGAAACATTTTACTTATCTATCATTGTAATACAATTGTAATTGATTATTTGGAGTCTTTTTGTATTTTTTATTTCAACTCCAAATTTGTTACTTTTACGGGTATCCCGTGAAACCATATCGAAAATACAAACTGAGACATGGATGCACAGAAAAACCAGAAAAATAGACCAGCGCTGGGAATCGAACCCAGGTCCTCAGCAATCCAATCAAAACCAAGCAATCTCAGCAATTGTATTTTCGATATGGTTTCACGGGATACCCGTAAAAGTAACAAATTTGGAGTTGAAATAAAAAATACAAAAATACTCCAAATAATCAATCCTAATTTGATTGCTTAGTAGCGACATCTCTTGTCTGGGTGAGCGGTTGGTTCCGAAAAAATGTTGACGTCTCTCGATGAGAGCGAAACATAGATGTCGCTAGTGCTGCTGCATAAGAAGCGTAGTAGAAATAAGCAACCTGAGATATGTATGCATAGGAAAAATTCGTGTCTAAATTCCTGTCCAGCGGTGGTGTAGGGGTTATAGCACGCAGCACGGATTGCTGAGGACCTGGGTTCGATTCCCAGCGCTGGTCTCTTTTTCTGGTTTTTCGTGCATCCATGTCTCAGTTTGTATTTTCGATATTAATACAATTGTAGTTTAATGAGGGAATTTCAATATTTGACACCGATTGACGTTGCTTTTAAACCCCCGACGCAAAAAGAGGGGTGTTATAAGTTTGGCCGCTATGTGTGTCTGTCTGTCGCACCGTAGCTCTTAAACGAGTAGACCGATTTGAATGCGGTTTTTTTACTTGAAAGCAGGTTTTCTAGCATTGGTTTGTAGACATGTTTTATCAAAATCGATTAAGCCGTTTCAAGATCATCAGCTCTTTTGTTCGCTGCAGCAGGAATCTTAGACGCATAATGGGTATTTACTTTACTTACAAACATACCTATTTGGGACCTAAAATTTGAAACACCCATGTATGCTAAATAAATATGCAAGATTATGGAATTTTCGGCCTGATGCTGCAGCCAGGATATCCAAACCTACTAGTGTTCTTTATCAAGAGTTTATCAAGTGTGTATCTACACTCTTGATAAAACCATAGCAGATATATCGTGTTTGGATTCATTTTGATCAGTATTTGATTCTACATACAATGAGCTGATGCTGCAGCCAGGATATCCAACACACTAGTACATCGAAAATACAAACTGAGACATGGATGCACAGAAAAACCAGAAAAAGAGACCAGCGCTGGGAATCGAACCCTGGTCCTCAGCAATTTGTGCTGCGTGCTATAACCCCTACACCACTGCTGGACATTTAAATTGGTCCACCCGTTTAAGAGTTACGGTGCCACAGACAGACACACATAGCGGTCAAACCTAATATCTGTGGCTCCAGTGAAAAGGGGTACAAGTCTGAATTTGGCCAAATTGAGTTATATAGACCAAAAAACACAAAAAAAAATAACGCATTGATTGGTGTAAACGGATCTAAGATATCTTTTAAAACAACGGACTTTTCTGGTGGTCAAGGGTAGAACTGCCTTAAAAAAGTTAGCAACAGAGGGTACTTGTCAAGTTGTATTTCTATTAACTAAAGTTTTGTTTGTGATTTATGATCTAAATTTAGTTGTACGTGCTGTTTTTTTATATGGCGGGTGTAAAAAAATCTAAGCACACTTGAACCCCTAAAGCAAGAACAGATTTATTTAGTACCCCTGCACCACACCTACACACACCTACTAGTACACTTTACACAAAAAATACCAGTTTAAAAAACATTAAATAAAATAACTTAAATTTAAAATTTAGAAAACCCCCGACACACTTAAAAACGCCTGAAAAAAAAGCGCCGACAAAAAATGCCGCCCAAAAAGACAACTAAAAAGTAGAAAAAAATTATGCACTACCTATGTAGCTGTTCAGCGTCGTCGGGAAACGAAGAATACATAACTATGTACATTTCTTAACCATTATGCCATTTATGCACTATGCCTTAAAGTTAAAGTTAATTGCGGTATAAGTACCTACATCAAGCGACAAATATTATCTTACGTTAAATTTTTTTATTTTATCACGGCTCAAGACTGGAATACAAAATTAAACACAATTTAAGTACATCACTGGCCGCCTATGTATTGTGTCTGTGCGGTATTTGTACCTACTGTGATAAGAAAGATCGTATCTTTCTCATTGTGCTCGAAAATACCATTGTCATTTATCTCCAGTATAATAGAAGCAAGAAGCCAGTTAAAGCGATCAATGCTTCTCAAACGAAAAACGAATTTTCGTTTAACAACCTTTCCAAAAATGTTTTGTGTTCCTGACAGCGTTATTTTCTAATTTGGACGTAGTTTAACAAGAAGGATCCAACCCTCAACAATATTTTTATTTAACTTTGGATCTACTTTCAGTATGAAAAAAGCGAGATTAAGGAATAACATGAGAGTGCTTTGTATCCTTTTTGTAACTACGTCCATTTTAAGGTTCTATACCTCACAGAAGCGTAATGCCAATAAATTAAAGCGTTTTGAGATCACGTTTCGGGAAAAATTGTTTTTTTTTTTGAAATGAAGTTATACAAACTTCATGGTCTCAAATATATATTTTTATGATTATAATTATTATTCAATAGCTTCAAAGTCCGTAAATGAAAATTTTCTTTATAAGTGGTTAGAGAACCTGACTACGAAGCTTAAGGACCCGGGATCGATTTCCGGCCGGAGCAAATATTTGTAATAATACGAATATTTGCTCTTGGTTCTTGAATGTTTAAAATGTATTTAAGTGTGTATTTATCAATAAGTAGGTATGTTTATCCGTTACCTAGTATCCATAGTACCTACAAGCATTGCTTAGTTTGTGACTAGGTCAATTGGTGTCAAGTGTCCCATGATATTTAATTTTTTATTTATTTATATTTAGAAATACTAAACTGATAAATAAGTCGCTACATAAGAAAGAGGCAGCAGCTACACTATATTCCAAATTAATATATTTTATTTTTTTAACTCGGGAACGTGCAAATGTCCCGATAATATTCGTACATACAGAACCCTGGGTACGCGCTACCAACTTGCACATGGCCAGTTCTTTTTCAGTTAAATCCTGTTGGAATATGTCGAGCACACGCGCTAATATTTACGCTGAGTTTCCTCACGTGAGTATGAGAATGTGTTTAAATTAGAAAAATATTTTCATGCGTGTGCTTAGGAAAACAAATATTTGTGAAAGTAAAAGCGAAAATGGAAAAAGTGAAGTTCGCACCGTTAAAAGTTGTCGCTTCTACAAATTGCTTCGTCATCTTGACACGTTGTATACAAGTACAGACATATGGCTTGATTCAATACTTTGTGACCTATCGGAAGAGGCAGCGTAAATAGGCCCTCCACTAGGACTGATTACTTAATTGGGTTCCAAGATGTTGGCGAAAAAAAAAAAAAAAAAGGTTTGCTAAGACGATTTTTCGATTCAGTGATGTGTTTCCGAAATATTCAACTTTAAAGTGCAAACTTTCATTAAAATCTAGCGTCCATCAAAAATTCAGGATGGTAGTAAGTATATCAAACTTACAAGGAAAACTTAAACGGCTAAGTTTGCTTGAGAATTATTAGTAGTTTAAAAGTAAATAGCAGCTTAAGGTATAAAATATACCTAAACTTGGAATATTCCGTATAAAATACGAAATCCTTGGAAAAATATTACTTATTTTTTTCGTAATGGCTACGGAACCCTATTTTGGGCGTGTCCGACACGCTCTTGCCCGTTTTTTTTATTTCAGTGAGTAAAATAAACCTTCAACTTTTATTTATTATCGCTGACAGGTTCACTCTTGTTGAGACCCTTCACTTTCCGCTTAGCAATAAACAGATTCATGTTGTTTACGATATGAGTTACTCATAAGGAATACAGTTCTCATTTCAGTGATATAAAAATTCGGAGCACTCACGACGTCAAGGAAACGAAATCGATTTTTGGTCTCAGTCTCAAGCTCGAGTAGGTACGTTAGTACTATTATATATTCTGTGCTTCAGGAGGTGAAAAATAAAATTGTTGTTGTTCATTCATTAATGGTAACGTACCTATGCCTTTTAGGATATCGTACCAATAAAATGCTCACGGGACCATAATTACTTGATGACCAGAGCCATGAGAGGTCGCGGGTTCGATTCCCGGTGGTATGGACTTATCATGTTAACACTAGTAATATTTGTTGCCGAAACTCGAGGTAAATATTACTCGTGTGTGTTAGCGTAATAAGACCCGTTGGTAATTTTGTCTATGAGTGAAAATCACGAAAGTTTAAAACGTTAAGATTAATAAAAATGTTTGTTTTCGGGTCTTGGATAGTAGCAACTGGTCTAAGTAGCAAGAGATATAAAATTATTTGACTCAAAGTCAACGGCGCTTCGCTACGCGGAGATCCTGTTCTATGTACGTAGCTTAGGCGCTTCTCCCTTGATGCAACTCTAAATTAAAGGTTAGGACCAGTTGCTTCTTAGAACACTTGCTACTCAGACCAGTTATTTCTTAGACTTGGTACTTAGAGCTTTTTAGATAAAGTGATACTAAATATACTATTAGGCCGCGGCCACACCGCTGCTTAAAAAACGGTGACGGTACGGAATCGCAGTGACGAATCGTATGCGCACCGTTTTTATCGCATGCCCTCCACACCGTTGCTTAAAATCCGCAGATGAAGCGGACGTGGCGTTGTTAATGTCACGACTTTTGGTAAAGAGCATGTAGAGACTATGCGGTAAAGTCCTGACGTTTACGGCACGTCACTGCGATTCCACACCGTTTGCTTATTTTAAGCAGCGGTGTGGAAGTCATGCAAAAAAAACTAGCCAAGTAATTATTGCCAATATAATAAGATGTTTATGTAATCTTACCTTGGAAAGTCTTTACATGTATTTGTGTGTTTTCTGTACGGCTAACTATGTGTTAGTGTGCAATAAAGAGTCATTGTAATGTATTGTATTGTCATTTATCTCTCATCCGTTATTCTTTTATTACTTATTTATTTATTCATTTTTGGAGGACCAACAGCCAAAGATTACAGAGTAGGTTAATCATATAATAACATAGAAGGCAATTACTGGAACTCACAAATAGAGTAAGAATTAGATACTCTATAGTCAAAACGTTATTATAACTCCAATTTAAAATCATCGTCGATAAACTTCCGAACGAAAACATTTCTCCAGAAACCACATAGTAATTCAATGCTCTAAAATTTTTAGGACAGTGTTTAGTCATTAAAAAAGTAGTACAGTGCAAAATTAATTACTTTTGAAAACATTGGATTTTTTGTTTCTTCCTAATCAAGTCAATTTTAGAAATAGTTGACCGTATGTAAACAATAGCGGTAGAGTATATTCTAGCGGTTTTTAGGGTTCCGGACCCAAAATGGCAAAAACGGAACCCTTATAGTTTCGCCATGTCTGTCTATCTGTCTGTCCGTCCGCGGCTTTGCTCAGGGACTATCAATGCTAGAAAGCTGTAAATTTGCATGGATATATATATGTAAGCTATGGCGACGAAATGGTTCAATAAAAAATTCAAAAAAAATATTTTTTTTGTGTACCTCCCATAGACGTAAAGTGGGGGTGATTTTTATTTATCTTCCAATCCTATGGCGTTGGATAGGTGTTTTAAAACCATTAGGGGTTTGCTAAGACGATTTTCGAATGGCTACGGAACCCTATTTTGGGCGTGTCCGACACGCTCTTGGCCGGTTTTTAAGATTGGTCGCGGTTCAGTAAGTTCTATCTATTATATAACAAGTAGGTACTTATGTATGAATGTTTTGGTCACCCGAAAACTTTAGCGTTTCCATCTTCCAGAACGACTTCCTGTGTACTGGACTGGACTGGACGTCTACGGAATAATAATGTCCTAAAATTGTACAGTCCAAATCGAAAGTAATAGATAAAATAAGAAGAAAGGGGGAGGACGCTCGATTTTAATGAATTTAAAGTTGAATATTTTGCAAACAAATCACTGAATCGAAAAATCGTTTGTCGCTGTGTCGGCATAGATTACATATTATCTATTCGTGAGAAAAGCCGTGGACGGACAGACAGACAGACAGACATGTCGAAACTATAAGGGTTCCGTTTTTGATATTTTGGCTACGGAACCCTAAAAATTTCACATTTCAATTTCAGAATCTAACGGTTGAAACATCAATTACGCTTTACGTTTTCGGTAGGTATAGAAAATGATCGAGGAACTCAAAAGTCGAGATAAACTCTTCTGGATTTAAGTACGCCTATTTGCAACAATCGTTGCAATAAGAGCGGATTGGAAATTAAATTATTGACAAAAATTAAACTAATTATTAGTCATCGTGAAAAATTAAACTAATTATTAGTCATTATGATATTCATTAATAAAACTGCACAAAACAGATAAATCGAATTCTATTTAATTGTCTATCAAAATGTTTATAAATAAAACTGCAGTAAATTCAAATATTTTTCCTTATTATGATACTATCTAAGCTAGTTAAGAGTACCTATCTGTACAGTAATCAGAATATACGACAAGAGGCAACGAGAACCGATTCGTGGTGCAGAGATGTTCTGAATTGGAGACCATGGGAACAGAAAAGACCAGTGGAGTGGGCAGACCGCAAATAAGATGAAAAGTTATATTTTAAAAACATGATCAGTCTTTTTTTTTCTTACATATTAAATTTAATTTTTCACTGTATTCAATACAATAATTTATTGAATAGGCGTTACTTTAAGGAGGTTCATATAAATTAACTGAAACAATTGCTTTTCACTACCGCAACCTTATGATATGATATTCCTCGACTGCAACAATACAAAGTCAATCCGTGTACCCAACATTATCTGTAAAGCTGCACCATTTCCATGCTACCGTGTTTAAGCGTACTGTTTTGTTTTCCCTTTCCCACTTTAAACCGAATCGTTTCCCAATACGTACTATTTTGAAATCGTACCGTTAAATCGGCATATATTTATTTGAAACCCATATTTATATGTTTCCGTATCGAGCACTGCGATATAACTCCAACTTGGATTGAAACATCGGGCAATATAAAACCGTATCGCAGTCATATGTCATCGCCTTATGGCGTTCGCTTTTGAAGCAGTTTTTAACGGGAGTTGGCTTTTGCTGATCCTTGCACTTCATTTTATATCCACGTATATTATATCGAATGGAGACCGCGGATCGGCAAGCAAAGCATATGGCGTCCACCAACGAGAGGGATGGATGGCCTGGTTAAAGCCGCACGACTACGAGTTTCGGAGCTTCGTCGAGAAAAGACAGACAATTGCAGAACTAGATATTACAAAGGTTTCGTTTTTGCCATTTTAACTACGGAACCTTTTAAAAGGTCAATTACGATTACGATATAAAATTACACTGTGATAACTTAAATTGCGTTGCGCATCTACTCCCATAATTTTCGCAAGGCATAGTAATGTTTGTCATAATTTTTGCTATTCATATTTTTTTTTCGTTGAAACCATATTTTTTTAGAAATAATTATTAAATATGGTTATCTAGTAGAACTCTATAGATTAGGTTAGGTGTGTTTATAACAAGTCCTGAGCAATTCATGAATGCAGAGAAAAAAGAGATACAACAAACATTATCTACATTATGAATTGCGATAATTATGAGAGTCGATATGGACCCCTTAAATTAACTAGGCGCATTTAGATGGGTAAAAAAGAAAGCTTAGCGTTAATTGCGCAAAATTACTGTAACAAAAGCTAATGTCAAACCACATGTCAAATCTCCGGTTAAGGAAATATCAGCAGCCAAAAATTTATTCAACAACAAAAAAGGTTCGACCCACGATTATCTGCTTGAGAGGCCATAGATCAAATAAAAGGTAACCAAGGCTATCTTTTTTTTTCTATGCAAATATTGCAACCAAAACATAAAATGTAGCACCGTTGCTAATTGAAGAAGCCAAACGCTAGATAATTATGAGTAACGATGTAGCGTTTCCCAATGAATGCGCAAACGGCTATTAATAGCTAACAATCGGCGCAGCTGTGCGCAAGCGCCGTATCTGTGCGCAGAGATTTTGTCCGACAGAGTGCAGTTGACTTAACTGAATCATGTACAGTCAAGGGCAAAGATACCGACACGGCCAAAGTTGCAAAAATATTAATTAAAAAAGTCGTGTAGGTTTACATATTTGGCCGTGTCGATATCTTTGCCCTTGACTGTACCATGGTGAAAACCTTGTGACGCTAATCATGTTGACATACCGCAGTTTTGTCAAGTAAGTCATAGTGAAATTGGATATTAAAAGGTTGAATATTTCTATACCAGGTAAAAGTTTTAGCGTGTGCAATTGTTGCACTCTTGAAAATGAAGTTACTACCTATTGAAATGAAATGAAATAGTTTATTAGACAGTACTTTCACACACTTCATTCATTAACACACTTCAAAAAATGCCGGAAGTTTAGAATTCAGTTATTTATACTTAAATCGATTTTTAAAATGATTAAGATGCAAACTATTCTATCTTGGAAACTCGTTATACATAGTTTGATGTAAATAGATAACTCCTACACGCCAAGAGTGTTAATGTTAAATATTATGAAAAACGTAACCAAATACATATATTTTCATTAAATTGTTCCTTTCTTAAATTTATTTATATTCATATATAACTTACGTATTCAGCAGACTATGATGACATCCAACCATTCAAAGACTCATTACCTGTAAAATAAATAATTATATACATTAGAAAATGAGGGCTATCGCGTATGAATTCGCCACTAGAGGCGCTAGTGTAGCGTGAGGTCTCCGAAATGTCAAACCTCATAGTTTTTGGGTGAGCTACGCGGGTTTATTTATAATTAGAATAATTTTGTGAATATTTTGCAATATCTGAAATTAATTATGGCAAATATGCGTTCCGAGGCAATGAATGTCTGTGTTTTGAGACAGTTTTGTCTTTCGGAAACCTTTGTCCTCCCTTTTTTCCGAACAAAACGGGGACTTTGCAACACTGTAGCATGCTCGATATTTTTATAGTACGGTTTTAAGGTGTATTAAATATGATTTTAATCTAAACATTGTTTTCACGCCCGTAATAATAGACTTTGAAAGCCATACTTAAAAACCTCACGCAACAGTGCGCCATCTAGTGAGACAAAAAACGATAGCCCTCATTAATGTCACTTAATACACCACATAAATTTAAGTTCTAAGCTACGAATAATAATTATAATATACCTATTAACTATAATTATTATTCGTAGGTTCTAAGCGTATTTTATTTTCACTTTGTCTAACAAACTCTCTCTTGTTTTCTCTCTGCTCTGTCTCGGGCTTCAGTTTACGTTTCGAAAGAAAAACAAACGCTCTTGTGTACTAAACCAAGTCTGTTAAAAATATACTCGTAACATGTCATCATTAGCTGTTTTCTCTCCGTAGACAATTTCACAAAAAAATGTCACGAATATCATTTAAAATTTCTGCGGCAAACATTTCTTAGTAAAACTATTAGTAAATTTTAATATTATCATTCACGAAAACAACATCTTAATTCATCATCATCCCAGTCTATATACGTCCCACTGCTGGGCACTGGCCTCCTCTCAGAACAAGAGGGCTTGGGCCATAGTTCCCACGTGGGCCCAGTGCGGATTGGGAACTTCACACGCACCATTGAATTGCTTCGCAGGTTTGTGCAGGTTTCCTCACGATGTTTTCCTTCACCGCAAAGCTCG
This sequence comes from Choristoneura fumiferana, assembly GCF_025370935.1. Lineage (NCBI taxonomy): Eukaryota > Metazoa > Arthropoda > Insecta > Lepidoptera > Tortricidae > Choristoneura > Choristoneura fumiferana. Next base: position 4,497,561 of record NC_133476.1, on the reverse strand, counting down.
TGGTAAATTTCACATGTAATTCCGCACATGAATTTGGAAAAACTCAGAGGTGCGAGCCGGGGTTTGAACCCACGACCCCCGGTTTGAGAGGCGATAGGTTAAACCACTAGGCCACCACGGCTTTTAACATCTTAATTAACTACAAAAAAATATATTTATGATCACAGAGATGTTACGGTGCACCGATTCCGTTTCCGTTAAGTCGGAACTTCCGTTTGATATTAAACATCCGTTTCGGTTCCGGTTCCGTTACTTTTGTGGTAGATGCAGGTTGCTTCCAACCGAAACAACTAAAGGTCTATATGGGGAAGCCTTATGTCCAATAGTGGACATCATACGTCTGATGTGATACAATTATGACGGTTACCTTTACTTGCCCGAATTTCATTTGCCCGAATTTCACTTGCTATACCAACGTTTGCCATAAAATATATAGAACCATGCTGTTTTCAGGATTTTTTTATGTCATCATATAGAATGCAGTAGGTTAGGTTAGTTTACTATCAACTCTAAAGAAATTACTATTTCAGAAATAATTTACTTTATGGCAAATGAAAATTCTAGAAAACGATACATTCGGGCATATGAAATTCGGGCAAACGATAGAGAACCCAATTATGATAATGATAGTAACATTTAAATTATTTAGAATCTATGAAATATATATCTACTTGCTTTTGCCCGCGGATCCGCCCGCGTGGTATTTTGTTATCGCGCGCTGTTCTCTTGGGAACTGCATATTTCCGGGATAAAAAGTAGCCTATATCACTCTCGGACCCATATCTCTATGCCAAAAAACACGTCGATCCGTCGCTCCGTTACGGCGTGAAAGACGGACAAACACACATACATACAAACATTAGAATAAGTATGGATATGGTTCTATTTAAGAGTAAAGTGACTGATTTGATTGAAGACAAACAGAAACTAGAGTTGAAATTTGGCACATAATTATATTCCTTAATTATCAGAGAGGTGAACTAAGCACAGATTCTTCGAAATTTCCTGGAAATTCCGCTGCAGTAAACCCGCTGGATTAAGTTTGTTTATTATCAGTTAAGTCATTATTTACCCGTGTGGTGTCGGGTTAGAATTACACCTCTCCATTTCTTCCGTGGATGTCGTAAGAAGCGACTGAGGATAAAGGTTAAGGTATACCGTAGGCGACAGGCTAGTAACCTGTCACTATTGTACCGTTTTTGTCAAACTTAAAACCTAAAATTGCTAAAAGTGGCTCCGAAGTGGTAACGTTTCGTGTGCTCTGCCTACCCCATTTGGGAATACAGGCGTGATGTTTGTGTGTGTGTGTCATTAATTATTTCTCGATTAAAGACCAAGAAAGTTTATCATTGTTCTACCAAACTAAAAATAATAGTGAAACAATAGAAATTTACGTATGAAACAATAGAAGATCATAAAGTATACGTAGTGTAGATACGCGTATACTTTATGAATATTAATACTTGGCACTCGGAGACTACGTACAACCGTAATTTTCTATTGTTTCACTATTCCAATAAGTCTTAGTGGGAATTGTTTTAAGATGTAGGCTATATTTAACGCATTATTTTAATTTACTGTTTGTCCCCCAATAAAGAGAAAAAAAAACTATTATTGTACCAGTTCTCGTCACTGTCCCAATAGTTGGCATTTTTCATCTTATGTCATTAGCAATAGAGATGACAGCAGGGTGTCGTCTATTGGGCATTAGCGTGTCGAGCACTGGGACGTTTACCTTTTATATATAGAAAAAATATTAAGCAAAACGAGCATTTTCCGGGAATAAATGTGGCAATAAAGACTACGCGCTCATACAAAGGAAGGCTATATTGGAACACAATGCCAGAGCATGGTTAATCTCCCCCCCCCCCTGCAGTTATTAGTATTCCGTTCTTCTAATAATCATTACACATTGTGTACACGGAAACATAGGTTACGAAATTGACGGAGATATTCTATCGTATATGGAAGTCCATAAGAGAGAGAGAGAGAGAGAGAGAGAGAGAGAGAGATTCTTTCCAAAAGAGGGTTTCTTATGCAGGAAACTCTCATAAGTAGTTTTTGTTAGCCTTTTTTGTGTCCCACTGCTGGGCAAAGGCCTCTCCTCTCTTGCTCCACTTCTGCCTATCAAAGGCGAGCTCCCGCCATCCCACATTATAGGCATCTACACGCACATACATTACTACACGCACATTACTACACGTACATTATTATATAACATTATTAAACGGGTCTCCTACATTCAGCATATTGAAAATGGATTAATTTCCGTTCTGTATACGTCCTACTACTATTGGGTACAGGATTCTTTCCTGTCGAGTTAACCTAAACATCGTTGCTAAGGAAGTGCTCCCTAACATCAAAGCCGACATGTGCAGAAATCAACCAACCCCAGAAGTCCACGACGTCTCAACTCGTTTCGAATGAACGTAGACAACCAATTGATTAGTCACTCTGTACGTTCCCGCTTCTGCTCTACATCTATGGAAGCGCACTTTTAAAGCATGCGAATCTCTAAAATACGAGTTGAGAGCTCAACTTGCATATGTATACAGTTGAACCAAATACACTTGCATAAACTTTGAACTACGCTATTTAGAAAGAAAGAAACAAAATAATTAATTTATTCCTGGCAAAGTACGAAATCACAAAAACAAATTAAAATTTAAGAAAGTTGTATGTCACGAAATTTATGCTTATCTTTTATGTTTCCATTAGTATAACTTTTTCTTGATCAAAACAAACCAAGATTTAAAAACGCTAAAAGCTTATAATCCTGTATCTTTACTCCCCGTGCTGAGTGCATTTCACATTGCATCAAAATAAGTAACGGCCATGGCCAGTCTCTCTTAAATAATATAATACTCTCGAAAAACATAAAAATCTATATGAGTAGGTACTTACTTACTAGGTACCTACTATAGATGAAAAACTTAAGAAGATGACCTGTTGTATGTAGGTATAGCAGTGCACAGAATTGATATAGAACTTATGACCTTTTTCTAATATGGAACGTCGACTTATCTATACGGCCACGCCACGTTACTACTACATCATATGTACAAGAGGTTATTTTCTTAAGTTTTTTACCAATAGTTACTACTAACAGGGCGCACTGACCCGAAGCATGGCGTAGTCTGGTTTTGGCCTTAACATTTTATGTTATTCCTATAAACAACGTGTATGTAAAATCCACACAAACCACAGTTTACTTATCGCTGATAAGATATATTTTTAATTAGACGCCCGTTGAGTACTGATAGCGATAAACGCCGATTTGCTGGTATCACACAACATCTGCAAATTGGCCGCGATGTTGTTCGTCTCGTAATTGGATTTATTGTCTGCTGCAAAAATCTTTATCAAGTTTATGAGAGGTTCCCAGCTTCCACCCTCAGTCGAGCCCCTTGGTGGAACAAAGGTGGTTCAAAGCAACAAGACAGGTGTTAAAAACATGTAAAGAAAGTTACTTCCGCCTTTACACCGATGTAAAGCCCCAGAACTTATAGTGTAGGCATTGAAAGTCTAGCTAAAAACTCAGTTATTTATTTTCCCAGCTCAGTCTATAATAAAGCGTTACTTTCGAAACAAAATATATTTCAGTCATAAGAATCGTAATTGAGTAAAATTTATGGATAAAAATAAAACGTGTGAGATAGACAAGAGAAGCAAAATGGCGACTTTGGGTCTGCTCATAACAAATATAGACCTACTTTTACTATTATTTTTAGTTGAGTGGAAAGTGCTTAGTTTGCATAGGTTCGCAGAAAACGCCTACGCGTGATGTTTGAAAAATCTATTTATACATGAATTCATAAATCCAATTTATTTGCTTTTTAACGCACTTCAAAGACTCGCATCCAATAACTCGCTATGAACGATCCAATAAATTCAGTCCAATAGCTTTAAATAATTTATCGCTGAGAACTCTGAGTACTTTGAACAAATTAACTTTATCCGTCGTTTAATGGAACTATTAACTGTTAACATCGTTTATATTAATCATAATCATTGTGCAAATATATGCAAATAAACCTGATTCCCCATACTCAAACATGTCAACTTATGATGATACGAGTTTAATTTAATTAATCAAATCAATCAATCAATCGATGTCCTACTACAAATAGGTATTAAGGTCATTTTGTAATACTAACCAATGGATCTTAGTTTTAATGAAATGTCTTTTTTTGATACTTTTTAACTAACAAAAAACGTTCAACTTTTTGTATGTATGTAGTGGCTGTAGCTAGTAGCTGACTGTAGTCAGCATTAAAATTAGCGGATCACTTTTTTACTCTGTCGCATTGACACATGGACAATCTTGCATGGCGTTTAGTACGTGGCTGTAAAACGACAAAGTACGAAAGCGTACAGCTACTTTTGATGCTGACTGTACACATCTAATCTCGGCAGCATATTGCCGCGTATAAAAACAATTTCATTTAATTATATTCTACTTACGTTTAGTTGTTTGTCTAATAAAATTATTTATTCAGATAGCAATACGATGTATCAAATGACAGAATTAAAATTAAATCAAACCGAATTCTTTTTTTGTTATTTTAATACCTTCGGATTTAAACTTTTGTATAATTGATATAATTTACACCGCTTGCGTTCTGTGACCAAAGACACCTAAGCAGGTGCGGTCCAAAAAGAAGATGCCCGGGAAAATAATTGGGAGCACTGGAGTTATAAGTCAGGTTTGTGAAATTTATCAGGAACTAATGGAGATTTCTAAGAGTCTTATCGATGCCACCGGTAATCGAAGAGCTGGCAGCCACCTCGCTCAAAGAATTAGCCTAGCGATTCAACGAGGAAATGCTGCCAGCATCTTCGGCACAATGCCGCATGGGCCTTTTAAATATAGTTAATTTTTAATTTAGTTTGTAAAATTTAGTATTATTTCTGCGTTTTGATTTATTTCTATCTTAATAAATACTTTACGGTAAAAAAATATAATGGAAAAAAGTGGGAGGACTTTTTCCCCATATTAGTAACCGCGATAGCTTACTATCAAATGTAGGTATAGGTAGTAAGGTGGTGGTAAGGTATATACTGTAGGTCAAAGTTAATATTTTACAATTATTGGAACGATGGTTTAGGTAAAAGTAAAGCAAATATAATCTAAATAAATAATCGAAATTTCATGATTTTCTTGACTCTTTTTCACACTAAGAAAAGTTTGCTAAAATACGACCGAAATCAGCCATTAAAATGTATCTACTTTATGTACACATTGTAGATAATATATTGTTATAATATACTACATTACGACGTCAATTTAGTCTTACCTCTGATAAAGCAAGCAAATCTAAATGAAAACGAATATAATTTAATACTGACCTTCAAGACATGAAAACAATTTCGTAAAGCAACGATAACCTGATTCAACCCTTGACATCATAATGTTTAACGTTCTGAATCTTCGAGACGTCTGTAATATTCTTTACTACCCATTTACTTTAACGCCTTTCCATACAATCTCATTCAATCCATAAAACAATACTAATAAAGAGTTAACGTTGCGCAAGCAAATCAACATATAATAACATATTAGCTATTTCCGTACAGCATAAAGCAGATTAGGTTTCATAAGGCCTTATCTTTGTTTGCGTTTGATAGTTTCGGCATGATGAGCACAGAGGATGTAGCGATTTTGTCTGACCGCTAAATTATAATAATATGTTTAGGTATATATGTTAGTCTGGGGCTCGAACTTTAAATGCGCTGTGATTTCAAATAGTATTTTTAACCCCCGATGCAAAAAGAGGGGTGTCATAAGTTTGACCGCTATGTGTGTCTGTCTGTGGCACCGTAGCTCTTAAACGGATGGACCGATTTGAATGCGGTTTCTTTTATTTGAAAGCAGATTTTCTAGCGATGGTTCTTAGACATGTTTATGTCTTTGAAGTGACAAAGTCGGGGTTTTCCAACTTGTAGTTGGTTAGGTTAGGTTATCGTAAAAAATTACCACTTATCAACCTCATTTGTTTTATAAACGACATCGCCACCATTCAGATTAACAATAAATTGACGTTGTAATTGTTTACTTGTTGTATTTCCACAATTATGTGTATGATTGCCAAAATGCCATTTTGATAAGAATAGTGTTACAATTTTCCGTTTTTGGAGGTAAGTGACAAAAACCTGTATTTCGTAAATCTCAGTTTATTTACCACATCAAATGCATGAAAACGTATGCAAAATGTCATAATTTTCACGCCATCCGTACTCAAAGTTCAAACCCTTGAATACATAGAAAACACAACACACAAGCAAAACAAAGCTTTGCTAAGCTTACTTTGAGACTAGGTCAATTGGTGTGAATTGTCCCGTGATATTTATTATTATTATTTATAAATAGGTAGGTACTTAAACAAGTGAGGTTACAAGTTTTTTTTGATGTGAAATGCTTTACGCATACTGTCCGTGGAAAGTTATGTGGGGCTCTCTCACTTTAGGAAGCATAACTACCCACTAAAAACACATCAACGTTTTTCCACTATGCCGTTATGGGAATGGGATTGCGGATATTCAACCATGACGCTCCCTTAAGGTAACAAGTTGCCTCAACTCGTGACTAGCTTGGCCACCAGAGGATCTGTATTTGGTAGCTTCATTGCGCGGTCGTGACCCTCGCTGCACTGTAGTTACATGGCAGCAAACGTCGTGTACAGAGAAAACATCTAATGACATTTTTATAACAAAAATGTGAAAAACAGGTGTGAAACTGAGAGCGGTGACGTTGACCAAGTGTATACCAAGTTTAGTGTGTAGTGTCGATTTGTCGATAGTCAGGCGCTCTCTGCCCTACTCGATCCTTTGGCTTTGCGGAGGGATGTGGCGTCTCTCTGCATATTATACCGCATCTACCATGGGGAGTGTTCTGACGAACTTTTCGAATTGCTGCCTGCGGCTAAATTCCACTACCGCACTTCGAGGAACCATCTGTCTTTCCATCCTCACCATCTTGATGATTGGCAGTCTAGTACTGTGCGTTTTAAGCGAAACTTCTTTCCTCGCACTACGAAGATCTGGAATCAGCTTACAGCGGCAACATTCCCGGAGCGTTACAACTTAGGGATCTTTAAAAAACGAGCCTACCAATTCCTTAAAGGGTCGGCAACGCACCTGTGATTCCCCTCGTGTTGCGGGTGTCCATGGGCGACGGTAATCGCTCTCCATCAGGTGACCCGTCTGCTCGTTTGCCCCCTCGTTTTATAAAAAAAAAATACAGATGGTCAGGTCACGAAGAGCTATTTCCACCTTAACAGATCCAATTACTTTACCGAGAATAGTTATTGAAACCAAAGTTGATCACTTGGGTTCAAACGATTAAGAGAGAAAGTTCTGTGCGACACATTAATACCTCATTTCACCTATTGATTGTATATACACCACTAAGTGTCGTCGTATAAAACTGTTATCAACTACGCAAAATGCGTTTCAGACTTTGTGTTCGACTGCAAAGTTTAAATTGACTTGTTAGATCAATTTACCAACATCGTTACTTCCTGGTAGCAAAATTTCCGTTCGCATTTTTTCCCACATGTTTTTGTTATTCTCGTTGTGGTTTTTTTACAGAGACTTATTTTCACAGTAGGGTTTTTAACCCCCGACGAAAAAGAGGGGTGTTATAAGTTTGACCGCTATGTGTGTCTGTGTGTGTGTGTCTGTCTGTGGCACCGTAGCTCTTAAACGGGTAGACCGATTTGAATGCGGTTTTTTTTATTTGAAAGCTGGTTTTCTAGCGATGGATCTTAGACATGATTGACATGATTGTATTGTATTGTATTGTATGATTTATCAAAATCGGTTCAGCCGTTTCAAGATCATCAGCTCTTTTGTTCGCTGCGGTAGGAATCTTAGACGCGTAATGGATATTTACTTTACTTTCAAACATATTTGGGACTTAAAATTTGAAACACCCATGTATGCTATATAGCTATGCAAGATTATGGAATTCTCGGCCTGATGCTGCAGCCAGGATATCCAGAACACTAGTAGGTACTCTCTTAATAAAACTATAGCAGATATATCGTGTTTGGGTTCGTTTTGATCAGTATTTGATTCTACAAACAATGCAATGGTGGCAACAGGATGAGCTGATGCTGCAGCCAGGATATCCAGCACAATAGTACACTCTATAAAAAATAAAAGCACATATGTCGTGTTTGGATTCGTTTTGATCAGTAATTTATTCTACATACAATGCAGTGGTTGCAACACGACGAGCTGATGCTGCAGCCAGGATATTCAGCACACCAGTATACTCTTGAAAAAATAATAGCAGATATGTCGTGTTTAATTCTTTTTGATCAGTATTTGATTCTACATACAATGCAATGGTGGCAACACGATGAGCTGATGCTGCAGCCAGGATATCCAGCACACTAGTACACTCTATAAAAAATAATAGCAGATATGTCGTGTTTGATTCCTTTTGATCAGTATTTGATTCTTCATACAATGCAATGGTGGCAACAAGATGAGCTGATGCTGCAGCCAGGATATCCAACACACTAGTACGCTTTAAAAATATATATATCAAAGTTTAAAAAACATGAAATAAAAACTTAAATTTAAAATTTAAAAAACTCCCGACTTAAGAAAACGCCAGCAAAATAAAACGCCCGAAAAAAACGCTGCTTGAAAAGATAATTAAAAAGTAAAAAATAATTATGCGCTACCTAGCTGTTGCCCGCGACTTCATCTGCGAAGAATTCGTTTATCTCTATCCCGCGGGGACTATGCTGATTTCCCGCAAAATTAGCCTAAGTTAATTTAGTATAAAGTATCTAGTAATATTTTTTTATCTAAGCGTTGTCGGTGTCGGGGGACCGCTAAGGTTAATACTTTAAAAAATACAACATATTTAGTTTCATGTTCAATTTTTTTTTCTAATATAAAGTAACGCAAGGAACTTGTTAGAGGCATTTTCATTTCTAGGCAGCATTTGATTCAAACTTTGTGAATCTCCTTTAACAGTTTTAATTTAAGGTAACAAGCAGCCAGGCTACTTTTGACTCCAAAACAATCATACAATAGTAAATAAACAAAGCGAATAAACTGATTGCTACTAAAATTGTGTCATATCTGACAAACACCGCGACGGGTGAAACGAAAGAAAAAGCTTGTCGCTAACCTAACTTAACCAAGCAACAAGTTGGAAAACCCCCGACTTTGTCTCTTCAAAGTTCAATTTCTCATGATGACACATGTCTAAAAAGCATTAGGTACTAGAAAATCTGATTTCAAATAAAAACCCGCATTCAAATCGGTCCACCCGTTTAAGAGCTACGCTGCCACAGACAGACACACATAGCGGTCAAACTTATAACACCCCACCTTTTTGCGTCGGGGGTTAATAAGGCACACCTCAAAGCATTTTCAAAGTATCTCTATGAATTTTCCACGGCATCCTAGATATCCATTCGACAGTACTCTACTTAGCTATAAAGGCTGCACTCAGAGTGCAGTGGGTAATGTGCCCTCTATCGCTGGCATGAAATATGGCTGCACTGACCGGGACATATTGCCAAGGGCGTTGTACTAGATTATAGGAGGGAAATGGTTAAAGAAAATGTAAGAATGAGGGCTATCGTTTTTAAGTATGGCTTTCAAAGTCTGTTATTACGGGCGTGAAAACAAAGTTTAGATTAAAATCATATTTAACACCTTAAAACCGTACCATAAAAATATCGAGCATGCCACAGTGTTGCATAGTCCCGGTTTTGTTCGGAAAAAAGAGAGGACAAAGGTTTCCGAAAGACAAAACTGTCTCGAAACACAGACATTCATTGCCCCGGAACGCATATTTGCCATAATTAATTTCAGATATTGCAAAATATTCACAAAATTATTCTAATTATAAATAAACCCACGTAGCTCACCCAAAAACTATGAGATTTGAATTTGACATTTCGGAGACCTCACGCTACACTAGCGCCTCTAGTGGCGAATTCATACGCGATAGCCCTCATTCTGTACTGGTCAAGTTATTGGCTTTCACGTTATTTGAAACAGCGGTATTCTTGTTGGTTTGAACTCATCGTCATCCCAGCCTATATCGTCCCACTGCTGGGCACAGGCTTCCTCTTAGAATGAAAGGGCTTCGGCTATAGTTCCCATGCGGCCCCAATGCGGATAGGGAACTTACACGCCATTGAATTGCTTTGAAGGTTTGTCACGATGTTTACCTTCGTCGTAAAGCTCGTGGTAAATTTCTAATGTAATTTCGCAAATGAATTACGAAAAATTCAGAGGTACGAGCCGGGGTTTGAAGCCACGATCCTCTGCTTGAGAGGCCATAGGCACCTTGACATACTCGTATGGTCTCTTAATTAGAAGATCGTGATGGCTTCCCGGAATTTATGTGCAAAATTACATTTGAAATTTAAATCGAGCCTAACAGGGGAGGAAACCTTACGCAATCATACCGCGTAAACAAAGACCAGGCCCTTTACTGAAGTGCAAAATTCGAACTTCGTGTCTTGCCGTCCCACTGACGCTTATATTATTTAAAACGAGAGTGAGAGGGACGGTACGATATGAACTTCAATTTTCTAATTTTGTAGTAGCCCTGCTGAGAGTATTGTCTAACGCGCTGACGGTCGCGAGCGCATTTACCATCTCTCTCTACCCTCGTCTTATGCCGTGTGATAGAAAGAAGTGGTGAAAACGATTATAATTGCAAGGTGTTTGTAACATAAAAAAACAGCCAAGAGCGTGTCGGACACGCCCAAGATAGGGTTCCGTAGCCATTACGAAAAAGTCAAGTTATATTTTTCTAAGGATTTCGTATTGTGTATGTACGGAATCTTCCAAGTTTAGGTATGTTTTATATCTTAGGCTGCTATTTACTAATAATTCTCAAGAAATCTTAGCCACTATAATTTTCCTTGTAAATTTGATATACTGTCTACCAATATGATTTTTTCAAATTTTTCCACCCAACAGTTTAGATTTTAGAGGGGAGGGGGACGCACGATTTTAATGAAAATTTGCTTTTTAAAGTTGAATATTTCGCAAACAGATCACTGAAGACCTATCCGACAAAACCCCACATTATAGGGTTAGTTGAGAAAAAAAATCACCCCCACTTTACGTCTATGGGAGGTACCCTAGATTTTTTTTTCAGTTTTATTTTAACACTATCGGCGTGACTGATATGTATATTCGTGCCTAATTACAGCTTTCTAGACCTAACGGCCTCTGAGCTTAGCCGCGGACGGACAGACAAACAGACAGACAGAGAAGGACAGGCATGACGAAACTATAACTAGAGTTGACTACGGAACCCTAAAAAGCCTTAAATTTTTACTGGTCGTCAAGACACCTAATACCATTTTTATTAAAAAAAAAACGTGCTCTTCTGTTATAAGAAAGCTAACTTATAGGGGGATATTTCCCTTTTATTTAACAATTTAATTTTAATGTTGTTATTTATACACAGATTGAAACTAAGGTCTAACGAAAATTCAGACCAATTAAAAAAACTTCACAGGGCGCGGAAATTCCAACGGTTTTGCTCTTGAAATTTATAGCTCCAAAGCCGCCAGTAGCAGATAACTCCGGTCATTGACCTAGCACGTTTTCACACCTTGGGGACTACTTTTATCTTTATACCTTGCTCCATACAGCTGGATTACACCAAGATCAACTTTACCGCTTTTATAATAGAAAGCAAGACAGAGGAATTTTTAAATTGGACACGGTTGTCATGGCATGTAATGGTCTCACGTCTAATTTGATGACATGTTCGAACATGCTTTTATTTATTTAGTTAAGCTTCGATAGAATGTTGCCTAAAGGCAGCCTTAGGTACACAATGCTCGTTACTAGCATGCTTGTAAGCATGCAGTGCTAGTACCTGAAGTACCTACCAGTATGTCACTAAATGGGCCAATCAACTTTTTTACCCACACTAATCTGTCCGCGACATTTTTCAAGCAATTGCAAATTTTTGTAAGTAAACATCATCATCATCATCCCAGCCTATATACGTCCCACTGCTGGGCACAGGCCTCCTCTCAGAATAAGAGGACTTGGGCCATAGTTCCCACGCGGGCCCAGTGCGGATTGGGAACTTCGCACGCACCATTGAATCGCTGCGCAGGTTTGTGCAGGTTTCCTCACGATGTTTTCCTTCACCGCAAAGCTCGTGGTAAATTTCAAATGTAATTTCGCACTTGAATTTCGAAAAACTCAGAGGTGCGAGCCGGGGTTCGAACCCACGACCCTCTGCTTGAGAGGCGATAGGTCAAACCACTAGGCCACCACGGCTTCCATATATAACATATTTAAATAAAACTTTTCCATAGGTAGGTCCTAAATAAAATTTGCCATCAGGATCAATTATTATATTTACTTTAATTAGCATACAACTCTAGAAATTACATTCGTACGGTTTTTGCCGCTTTTCTCGAAAGTTTCATTTTTCACTTAACGGCCTTCTCTCATCAGGGCAGTACAGCTATCATCATAGTTAAATTTCAATATACCGTCCAAGCAACATGAATAAAATTCCTTTTCACAATATTAATTTTCATAATGTCAATCATTTGAATCGGACAATAACATAAATCTTCCGATTCTAATAAATTTAAAGGCATGATAAATCGCTGTCTAAGGGAGATACCCAAGCTTCGCTGGCCCCAAACGTGCATGACGCAGCAGCCCGGCCATCTCAAATACCTCATACCTTATACTTTATCTCCCTCATAATAATAAAATTGGGTACTGTCAGCATGTAGAATACAACCATCTTGATGGCTAGCAATCTGGCACCGCCCACTTGAAGCGTTTTTTTTTCCATATACGACAAAATAGGTGAAGCCAGATGAGCGTAATTTTTTGAGTTGTGAGTCGCGTATTTTAGGTCGAGATAGTCCTTAAGAGTTTACCTACCTTGCGTGTAAAAAGTTTGATCCACGGTCAAAGCTTTGTCCAACCTAAATGCGCGATGCGCTTTGAAAAAGCCGCCATCCGAGTCGCGGTAGCACGCCTTTGAATCGGTTCCGCGCGCCATTGAATCGGTACAATGCGGTCTTAATTTCCCATCACTAAATCTCGCTCATGACGTCATCGTAGATATGTAGGTACGAAAAATTCGGCACGCTAGGTTCTCATACAGTTTGAAGCGCTCTTTTCGTCTATCTCGATTATAAGGTCTGTGGCTGCATTCGGTTTTATACAAAAGTCCATTTTGTGTCACATGGCGGCTCAAAATCAGTGGAAACGGCTTCCTGGGACAGCATTCTCGGAGCGGTACAACTTAGGGATCTTTAAAAACGAGCTAATCAGTCTCTCAAAGGGCCGGTAACGCTGTGATACCCCTCGTGTTGCGGGTGTCTATAGGCGGCGGTGATTGCTTCCCATCAGGTGACCCGCGTACTCGATAAATATGAAAGTTGCAGGCGAAGAGTCTAATGACCCAATTAGATGGAATTCATTTACTTAAAATATAAAAATTACATTAAATAGTTCTTAAACCTAACTTAAGCTAAGAGCCTGAGCCAATGCGATGCTAGTAATTGACCAACTTTTGGAGCGCGGTGCTTGGTCAGCGCCTCGTGCTTCGTAGGCACGTAGCGTACACAAAACGTTTTCCTTCGCTTGTATAAAAAAAACAAGACGTATGGTCAGCAGCAAAAGTAGATGAGCAGTTTTGTTGCACAAATTATGATCTAAACACCCGCTTATTACCGCTTAGAGTCGTTTGGAGATAAGTCATTTTGAGCACCGTAACTACTTATCCACTTCCGCTGACTGTACGATTCTAGAAACGTAAGCAGGATCATCGTTATCAAATCAGTAACTTATAGGCGAGCGTTTCGCAGTGCTAATCAATGAGATTAGTGTTCATTTGTTTTTAGTTTTTTCGTCGTGCGAGATGTGTGAAAAAATAAAAAAGAGATATCCGCGCGCCTCATTGATGTTTCAGGTGACCAGAGGGCTGCCAGCTATTTTGGGCAAAGGATTATTAGCTTTGCGATACAACGCGGGAATGCTGCCAGCCTTCTGGGCACAATGAACAGCGACGGTGACTTAGGAGGGTTTTTTTATTTATATAGTCCATTCAGGATAACATTGGACTCTAGAAGGTCACAGAAGAAGGGGTTCTAAACATTTTTTGTGAAGTCGTAATAATGATGATGATGAATAAAAGAAGTAATAAGATGAAGTCATAAATATGTTTATAAAATAAATAGATTAATACGTAATTTGCTACTTAATATTGATTACGACTTATATTATACATAATTTAATAACTGTGTTTTGTGGACTTGTCCGCTTTCATTCCCTGTTTTAAAATATTCTACTCGAAGTTTCTGCTATGAAGCTCAAGCTTTGTTCGATTCCAAATTTTATCAAATTTGGTGCAGTCTTTAGTTGTGAAAAGTTAACTATTCGTATATGATTAAATGTCATCACATTTTGATCCAAAGTGACGATTAAAAACTAAATAAATAATGTACAAAATATTTCTTGAATTAACAAAATTATAAACGTTTTGTTTCTTGCAGAATGTTCTTTACCTCTGCCTCTTTAGGAATTTTATAGAAAGACGTTTCTGTTTTTAACAAAAAAGGAAAAGTTTTTTATTGTTTTTAAATTATGATATGAAAAATAGCAAAGTTAATCTCACTAATACTAATTATAATTGCGAAAGTTTGTAAGTTTGTATGTTTGTTTGTTACCTACCACTTCACGTCTTAACCGCTGAACCGATTTAGTTGAAATTCGGTATACCAATTACAAACGGTATACAAGTCCCAAAGAAGGACATAGAATAGTTTTTACCCCGGAAAATTGCATAGTTCCCGCATGCATAATTGAAATTAATATTGACGTAATTAGAATTAAGTTAAGACCGTACACTAAAAAAATGCAATTTATTAAATGACTTTCTAAAGCGTGCATTATAAAGAATCTATTTTCCTTCTTTCCATTCCTATATTGAACATACTGTAAGTATCTACCAGGGTTTAATAATGACGAGTCGAGCAATCATTGAGGAGTTCATTTTATAGTCGATCTACCGCAGCTTCGCATGGCTACAAAAAAAGGGGGTGAAATAAATGAATGTAGCCTAAAGCCGGAGCGCGTCGCTAGTTCTATGTATTATTTATATGAACCATCCGTGAAAAATCATTAGTCCTTAGTCCTGCATCTCCAATTGTCATTTAGACAATTTTTTTTCTGATGTTGTTCCTAAAGCAATCAAATTGCAGAATTAAAATAAAAGATTGTAATATACATTACATACATCAAAAGGTTTAGCTTATAACAGGCACCAGATCATAACACACGTTTTATTAATATATTGTTGGGAATTCACTATCAAGCTGGGAAATTTTACTTTTTAATACACATAACCCGTAAACCATAAAAATGAAACATTTATTAAACAGGTAATTAAAATGCGTGTAAACACTGCTTAATATTATGAGCGTAATTAATTTTGCAGACCTTAAAAAGTATCAATTTCCTGAAGCAACCACTTTTGTTTTGTTAGCATTTCGTTCCATTTCAGGGATCACGTTACTTAATTTGATTTTAATTAAAAACTTCGTCTTGGTGAGTAGCGCTTTAGCAACGTAATTTCAGTATTAGGACAGTGTTCCAGCTGTTAAAGAAAATGTATTCATACCTTTTTGTGAAGCAGGGAAAGAAAGTCACGGTATAAATTCTGTTAATTCTCGTGCCTTTGTATTCATATTGAAGTGCGTATTTACTTAAATTTATTTATGTAATTTTTAGTATTTATTTTCGAATTATTTGTGTCATTTTTTGCCTTGTCATATCATGAAATTTCTTGAATATTGAAGAAAAGCTAGCTTTTTTGTTATCTCACAGAACCGAAGCTGCGGGATTAAGCTAGTTATAAAGGTGAACGTGTCTGAGGACACAAAAAAAATTTTGGAAGACAACGAGTATCTTTAGAGGTCATCTGAAAAATTAATCAATTATGCCGACGAAGTCTATTCAAGAACGTGTTTCGTTAGTAGACGTCTGACATTACAAATATATTTCTCCCTTCGTTCAATTTTTTCCTCCAATATATTTGTAAAACAATTATAGTGCTGAATTTGGTGCTCTTTTATTTTTTTTTTATCTCAATAGTTTTTAACAAGCATCTTTTTTTCCTATATCTCAAAACTCTGTCTTCTACTCTTGCTGAAGTTACATTTCAATAGAATCTGTCAATTTACTAGACATTTAAGATGCTCTAACGTGGCCACAATTAATTATGTATGTTCCTGTTAATGTGATTATAATCTACAAGGAATCGAAAAAGAATATGGTCACATCATCAAGACCTAGGTAACCCGGTGTTCATATTAGTTGGCTGGAAGTGTCTACAGGATTGTCAGATTCTATTGAAATGGAGTTTCCGCACTTCTACTAGACACTATTG
The DNA here is from genome assembly GCF_025370935.1 of Choristoneura fumiferana. Taxonomy (NCBI): domain Eukaryota; kingdom Metazoa; phylum Arthropoda; class Insecta; order Lepidoptera; family Tortricidae; genus Choristoneura; species Choristoneura fumiferana. The sequence continues at coordinate 4,481,132 of NC_133476.1, read as the reverse complement.
GAAACTGTAACAGAATCTTCTACCATGTCCACAGACATGTGCCCACGAAATTTACTTATACGGAATAGACACTCGAATAATGACCCTGTACCCGTTTGTATAATTTTACTGGACACAAAGTAGACCATAGTGTTTCTTACAAGTCATTTTTAACCCCCGACGCAAAAAGAGGGGTGTTATATTAGGTTTGACCGCTATGTGTGTCTGTCTGTGGCACCGTAACTCTTAAACGGGTGGACCAATTTAAATGTCCAGCAGTGGTGTAGGGGTTATAGCACGCAGCACGGATTGCTGAGGACCTGGGTTCGATTCCCAGTGCTGGTCTCTTTTTCTGGTTTTTCTGTGCATCCATGTCTCAGTTTGTATTTTCAATTTAAATGCGTTTTTTTTTATTTGAAAGCATGTTTTCTAGCAATGGTTCTTACATCTTACACGTTTTATCAAAATCGCTTCAGCCGTTTTTGAGTTATTGAACTTTGAAGTGACAATGTCGAGGGTTTTCTAACTTTTTGTTTGTTAGGTTATCCCTATACAAAGCAATCTACGATACCACTGGAACCAGTAATAGAATCTTTAACCATGCCAACAAAAATGTGCCCACAAAATTTAGACCCTGTACCTGTTTGTATAATTTTGCGGGACACAAAGTAGACCATAGTTTTTCTTACGAGTACAAGTCATTTTATGTAAATGTCGGCGGCCGATCGTAAAATCCGCCAGATCACGAAATTCCTAGGCATATCGTGAAATGCCGCCATTTCATGAATTGGCTAAGGGACATCCGCCATATCGTTCAAAACTCACCGTTTAGCGATTTGCCTGGTGACGTTTAGGCAGATCATGAAATTCCTAGACATATCATGAAGCGCCGCCATTTCATGATTTGGCCAGATTAGGCAGATCATGAATTTCCTAGGCATATCATGAAACGCCGCCATATCGGTTCTGGCACTTCGCCGGCCGCTGCCGCGGCACGCTCGCTTCGCTCGCTCGGCTCGTGCGTCGTGATCACAATTGATACTAACCACTCCTCGCTTCGCTCGTCGTACCTAAATTTTTCTTTATACATAAATAACAACTAGTGAATACTTTATTTATCAACAAAATACTAACCTCTTAAATACGGGCAGACGTCTATGGTTTTTTCAAAAGAAATAAAAAGAACGGAGCTGATGTTCAAAAGCTTTTTTTGCACTTCTATTTTGAATTCAATCACTATTTTCGGTTTGAAGATCATTTTGTTGCGACGCCGACATTTTCACGCGCTAAACAAACACGGCCGGTCAGCTGGTCACGGCCGCCATTGCATACGCAGCGCCACCAGTGGCCAAAAAATAAACTATTTTACGATGTGCCCGGTATAGAGCTAGGAATATCGACAAATGCGTTGCTCTAATCGATCTGCCGTATTATTTTTCAGGCACATCGTGATATGCCTGGCCAACGTTTAGGCATATCATGAAATGGCGGCGTTTCACGATATGCCTAGGAATTTCATGATCTGGCGGATTTTACGATCGGCCGCCGATATAAACAACATCAAGCTCGTAGTTAAGGTCCAATGGAATAAAACAGGAACAACACAGTATTAATTTAGTCAAGGGCTAATGTAACCCTACACACATCTCGTTCCATTAGCTGTGCGAGTAGATCGGACTTTTAATTAAAATGGGCCTAAATGATATTGTTCTGAACGTCGATTACCGCCGTAACGACGTATTTATCCGAATTGGAGTAGTTGAGTTTTCAATCAATTTGAATCTGAGGTTTTGTAAACAAAAAACCGGCCAAGAACGTGTCGAACACGCCGGAAATAGGGTTCCGTAGCCATTATGAAAAAAATAAGTAAAATTTTTGTTAGGATTTCGTAATCTGTACGGAATATTCCATGTTTAGGTATATTTTATACCTTAGGCTGCTATTTACTTAAACTACTAATAATTCTCAAGAAAACTTAACCGTTACAGTTTTCCTAGTAAGTTTGATATACTTACGACCATCCTGAATATTTTAAAAAAATTCCACCCACCGGTTTAGTTTAGAGGGGGGACGACGATCGGTTTTAATGAAAATTTGTACTTTAAAGTTGAATATTTTGCAAAGTAATCACTGAATCGAAGCTTACTTGAAAAAAACCTTGCCTCTCTGGTCGTTTTGTTCAAATTGCATTCTTCACAACCTTGAAAAAAGCTCTTATCTAAAATCAATAGGTCAACGAAATTGAACCTTGATATACTGTTCATAAAGTTCACTCAGAAAAATTGTCTATTTTGAGATACGAGTTTTTTTTAAGTAGTGACGATTTGCATTTTAACGTACAGTTTAAAATGCTTTGATTGACACAGTAGAGCGACAAAGATATTACGTAGTCGTTGTTATTATGTTCGCTTTACACGTCATATAAACGGTTGATTGTTCACGTCATTGAATATTAAGCGCAACCACAATACAAATGCAAACCGTAACTCGACTTGTAATGGGAATATGTCGAACCTAAAGCTGCGTCCACATTTGTATCGTTTTGTCGTATCGTATCTCCGTCGCGTTGTACCGACGCGTATCAAGATCGCTAGTGTGGACGCAAAAACAGCGCGATCATGCAGCGCGCCGTATCTGCAGGGCTACTCCGAAACTCGAAACTCGAAGTTCGTGTCGTGCGGTCCCTCTGACACTTATACTATTTAATACGAGAGCGAGAGGGACCGCACGACACGAACTTCGAGTTTCGAGTTTCGGAGTAGCCCTGCTGATCGCTCGGGATCGATGTTGATACGCGTATATTATATACCCCGCACACTTGTACCAAGATCGGTAAGTATAGACGTGTTTTGATACTGCATCGCGATAAAGAAAGTTATGATTTGATAAGCGATACGCCATGATTGCTCTCGAGGCGGTTTTCCCAGATCATTAAAGAGGATACGAATAGCGTCCTCACTTAATGATACGGTGTTCTGATACGACACGCTGCTACGCTACGGTTAGTATGGTATGGACGTTTTTTTATGCGACAATGCTAGTGATATGGTGTGCCCAAAGTGAGTGTCCATACTTAGGATACGCGAGCTCGATACGATACGCGTGATACACATGTGGACCCAGCTTAAAAAGGTTAAGACACAATGTAGGTACTATTAAGGAATAAGAATTCAGAATAGTAGGTACATTGTGTCTTAACGGCAGTAAATAAGGAATTGGGTAAGTTCCTGGGTCACCATCATCATCCCAGCCTATGTATGCCTATGTACACCTCCTTTCAGGATGAGAGGACTTGGGCGCGAGAACATGTGGGCCCAGTACGGATTGGGAACTTTACACACACTCGAGACTTAATCACGCCTTTTATATTGCTAAAATTACAACTACTGTAGATTTAACAGATAAATGAATTCCGTTAGTTAGATATAAGTATTTTTTGACATTGTACATTTTTAAGTACCGCTTTCTATCAAATTAGTAAATTTACATGATGAATATACTAATCTCAATAGGTATGTAAAATTATATTCTTGTAATGTTTAAACACAACACATATGTAAAAAAAATCACACCGGAATTCCGGTTGAATTTGAACCATCAGCCAAATATGTTGATTATCGTTTAACCTAAAGTTGATAATCGTTTGCATGCCACAAATCAATAATGTCAATAGACGTGTCTGTCAACTTGAAAGTTCGACTTTAGCGACATACCTATTCATTTCATAGGAACTTGTTAAAAAAATGATATACCATTTATTAGGCTGATGGTACCGGTTCTCTATCGTTTGCCCGAATTTCATATGACCGAATGTATCGTTTCCTAGAATTTTCATTTGCGATAAAGTAATTTATTTCTGAAATAGTAATTTCTTCAGAGTTGATATTAAACTAACCTAACCTAACCTATTGCATTATATATGATGACATATAAAAAAATACTGAAAATAGCACGGTTCTATATATTTTATGGCAAACGTTGGTATAGCAAGTGAAATTCGGGCAAGTAAAGGTAACCGGATGGTACCACCTACCAAATAAGTGAAACATAGTGATTGTCTATCTGTTTACTTGCATATTCAGCAAATAAATTAACATTAATTATAAATAATGATTGAATTTTATTCATCTGATTCAAATGATTCATTAATGAAAGCTTTTTATAGATTCCTAATTGCGAAATGAGGTTCTGCGCTTCACATATACTGTAGCTTAATGACGCAATTACAGTATAAACACGAGTAATTTACATACAATTAATGCTTGTCGAAATTATTATGTTTTGTAGCCCACGATATCGTCCGTTCCAATCCAAAATAACGTTTTACGACGCTCTTGCCGTGACAAAATGGAGAACTGGAAATAACATTACACTGTTTATTATCATTTGAGTGTTTTTGCCGAAATTAGGCGAGTGACGAAAGAAAATGTATCTTTTATGAGATCATTCGGTTTGATGGCAAGTATTCTGGAGTTGTAACTTTTCAGACGTTTATGAGCGATTTGATATTTGAATTTTGAATTTGCAAAACTCGTCGTGTCGTGCTCTTAATTCGAAACGGAGTTTTCAATTTTGTTTCGTTTGATATATTAATCTTTTAAACTAATAAAAGTGTGTGAGAATCCGGGTCAATGACACAGCGCGATAAAGTAGGTAATAAAAGCAATTTTATTGATATACACTAAACCGAGATCTGTTTCGAACAACGACAAGAAAGTTCAGTTTATGTGAGTGTCAAAGATCCAAGTATCCCAAAATATTAAGTAGTCAAAGTATTTCAGTTCGTGACGATTCAAAATTCATTAAAACTGACATTTACCTAACCAACAAAAAGCCGGAAATCCCCCGAATTTATCACTTCAAAGTTCAATATCTCAAAAACGGCTAAGCCGATTTTGATGAAACATGTCTAAGAACCACATTGTTTAAGACTAACATCGCGGTCATTACAAATTTTAAGATTTAAATTCGGGTTTTGTTCCGCGTACCTTGATTTTAGAGAAGCTCGATATTACAATACAACAGCAATTACAGCATACCCGCAATCGCCCAGTCGTCTCGTGATCATGGCGCATGATGAAACATGTCTAAGAACAATCGCTAGAAAACCTGATTTCAAATAAAATAACCCCATTAAAATCGGTCCACCCGCTTAAGCACTACGGTGCCACAGACCAACACACAGACACAATAGCGGTCAAACTTATAACACCCCTCTTTTTGCGTCAGGGTTTAAACAGTATTGTGCGTGCTAGGGAACAAGAGTGTAAGGTTCGTCCTGATCACTAGCACGATGTCACTCTATAATCCTGCTGTCAAACAGTAGTAACTGTCAATGCTGTATTCTGGCGTGGAAAGAGAGAAAGAAAGAAAACATTATTATTCGTGACAACATGAGAAGAACGGATAGGAAAAAAAATTTAAAATAAAATACAAAACAAAACACAAAAAACCAGATTTGAGCTAATTATTCGTTTTCTTAAATACCTCCACGTAGACTAGGATGTTTATTAAATTTCACTACTTTTTATAGACACAATTATACCTAACGAGACTTGGCACGTTTTATACAGCATGTTTATGTTAGGATTTCGATTACCACGTAGTAAAACTTGCCGCGTAAATGTCGCTAGGTTCCACGATAGTGGATAAATTCAACTGAAGTAGACGGCTACTTGAACTACAATAACAGTTTTAAACCGACTAACAGCAAAACAACGCTTGTTTATGTTACCGCTCGGCTCCCACTTTATTATTATGTTTGTTTCTTTGCAACTTGAGATTTTTGATAAGAAAATAGGATAATAAACGCAATCACGGGATTTTGAGGGTGCTTTCCGGTATATAATGGTGTTACTTACGTCGTAATTTGAGGAACGATGTCTTGTTTATTCGTTTATATGTTTAACAATATTACTTAAATAAAAATAAAAAATAAATAAAAAGAATATTACATACATACAAGATACGCGCGAAGAACTGAAGCTTCCAGACAAATTTCTAAGCAAATAAAAAAGTCTTAATGACTTACGAGTAGGTAGGTCAATCACAAGTATATAACACAACTCAATTTTTAACTAACACAGTACATTCGCAATTTTTGAAGTCAGATCGCCATTGTGAATTGGATTAATGTCAGATTAATATCTTCTTGACAATAGTTTTGAATTTTGTATATGTGATCCTGTGTATTCTATTTTGTAAGGGTTCGTTTTAGCAGACTTTATTTCCTTTTAAAACGTTGAAACCTGAAGAAACACTAAGAGAAAGCTATATCTAGGAATGCGTATCCCTTACTAGATAGCTCCATGAACGTGCCAAAATTCAAGAGAAAAAGATAGTCATCGACGAAATCTAAAACATACAATACCTACGCATACCTATAAATGCAAATTTTCTTTTGCAAAATCGGGAAAATAATTTACTGTTGTCAACTTATCAGAATCCAAACCCAAGACAATGTTACGAATAACAAATTCCAAAGCGACCAGCAATTGTTGAAGTAACAACAAAACGATCTGGAATACCAGGAAAACAAGTTCACTGATTCATGTCAATCGGAAGCAGTGCGATGATAAAAACCTTTTCTTCTTCCGTCGGAATTCTTTCTTCCTTCCTAACATCGTTATGCCTGTATTTTGTTTCTTGCCCAATCATGCCATATTTTTGTTTGACGATTCCCTCTCTGAATCCGTGTTTAATGCCCGTAGCGGAAATATTAGGACCTTTCGAATTCTGTTTTCGTAGGCTCCTGCCCTATACCTACTACGAAGTGCAAAATTCGAACTTCGTATCTTGCCGTCCCGCTGACGTTTATACTATTTAATACGAGAGTGAGAGGGACGGTACGATACGAACTTCGATTTTCAAATTTCGGAGTAGCCCCCCCTTAATTTAAAAGGTTATCGAAAGTCACGAAACAACGAAGGGTCGCATAGAAATTCAGGAAAATGATTTTCTGACTTTTGTATTTATCCGTTTACTTATATTTTACTTAAATGTACGAGACTTGTGTGCCAAGTAATTCTGAACTTAAAAAACCGGTAAAGAGCGTGTTGGACACGCCCGAAATAGGGTTCCGTAGCCATTAAGAAAAAATTAAGTAATATTTTTCTAAGGATTTCGTATTTTGTAGGGTACATATATTCAAAGTTTAGATATATTTTATACCTTAGGCTGCTACTTACTCTTAAACTACTAATAATTCTCAAGAAAACTTAACCGTTATAGTTTCCCTTGTAAGTTAAATCTACTTACTACTATTCTGATTTTTTTTTTAATTTTCCACCCACCGGTTTAGATTTTAGAGGGGAGGACGGACGCTTGATTTTAAAGAAAATTTGCACTTTAAAGTTGAATATTTTGCAAACAAATCACTGACTGGAAAAATCGTTCTAGCAACCCCCTAATGGTTTTAAAATATCCATCTAACGATACTCCACACGTCTATGGGAGGTACTCTAAAAAATTCCTTTTGATTTTTTATTGTACTTACCATTTTGTCGTCATAGTTTACATATATATTCGTGCAAAATTACAGCTTTCTAGCATTGATAGTCCCTGAGGCAAAGCCGCCGACGGACAGACAGAGAGACAGACGGACATGGCGAAACTATAAGGGTTCCGTTTTTGCCATTTTAGCTGCGGAACCCTAAAAAACTGGCTGAAGAACACATTGGGAAATTTTGCCGTGAAATTAAAGCTTGAAGGTAGTGTAAGGCGATACAGCACGCAAACCAAGGCCTTATAAAAGTTAAATTGAAAATACAAACTGCAATATAGATGCACAGAAAAACCAGAAAAATAAGACCATCACTGGGAATCGAACCCAGGTCCTCGGTATTCCATACCGCGTGCTATACCGCTACACCACTGATGGTCAACGGTACAGACACGAATTTGCCCTATGCACCTCATTTTCTGTGCATCTATATTTCAGTTTGTATTTTCAATTTAGGTTTTACGGGATGACCGTAAAAGTAAAAATTTGGAATTGAAATAAAAAATACAAAAAGATTCCAAAAAACCAATCTTATAAAAGTTGTCTAACGCACTCGGAATTACAATTTTTTTTATTTTATTTGACTGGATGGCAAACGAGCAAGTGAGTCTCCTGATGGTAAGAGATCACCACCGCCCATAAACATCTGCAACACCAGGGGTATTGCAAATGCGTTGCCAACCTACAGGCCTAAGATGGGATACCTCAAGTGCCAGTAATTTCACCGGCTGTCTTACTCTCCACGCCAAGACACAACAGTGCTTCACGGCAGGATTAGCGAGCAAGATGGTGGTAGCAAACCGGGCGGACGTTGCACAAGGTCCTACCACCTGCAAAATTGTTTTCACCGCTTCTTTCTGTCACATGGTGTAAGATAAGGGTAGAGAGATGGTGAATACGATCGCCGAGCGTCGGTGCGTTAAGCCGAGCTTAGACTTGCAAGAAAAATTGTTCAGGTTGCATTACATTCCAAGGCCATAAAGCCAACGAGTTTGTAGTGGTCAATCAAGCGCCACAATGTAATCGTCTAAACTCTGCTTTAGACAATAAGGCCACAGATGACGATAATGACCCGAGTTAGATTTCTGGCTTCTTCTTCTTTGCTTAGTAGCGACATCTCTTGTCTAGGTGAGCGGTTGGTTCCGAAAGAGTTTGACGTCTGTCGACGCTACATAGATGTCGCTAGTGCTGCTGCTTAAGTAGCAAAGTAGAAATAAGCAACCTGAGATAATATGTATGCATTGGAAAAATTCGTGTCTAGATTCCTGTCCAGCAGTGGTGTAGGGGTTATAGCACGCAGCACGGATTGCTGGGGACCTGGGTTCAATTCCCAGTGCTGGTCTCTTTTTCTGGTTTTTCTGTGCATCCATGTCTCAGTTTGCATTTTCGTTCCTGGCTTTAGCTGAGCAGTTCCTTACTGTTTTTTTTATGTTTTCTTTTTGTAGGTATTTAAGTAAAACAACAAAGGGTTTCAAGCTTTTTCAAGACAAATAATGCTTCAATTAAATAAAACGGAAAAGAAACGAAGCGTTTCAACTTCTAAAAACACTAAGTAATAACATTTAATAGGTTTAACTACTGCAATACCACGTGACCAAAAATGACTTTATACTGCGTATCTGTGGCTAGAGGCAAATTTTACAGGAGAGCGCTAAAATTAAATATTTATCTTTGTGTTTTTAAATACCAGCCGCAAAATCTACTGTTCTTGGTAACGCGGCATTAGCCATTCCATCCTATCCATCCCAGCCTATATACATCCCACTGCTGGGCACAGGCCTCCTCTCAGAACAAGAGGTCTTGGGCCATAGTTCCCAAGCGGGCCGAGTGCGGATTGGGAACTTCACACGCACCATTTAATTGCTTCTCAGGTTTGTGCAGGTTTCCTCACGATGTTTTCCTTCACCGCAAAGCTCGTGGTAAATTTCAAATGTAATTCCGCACATGAATTTCGAAAAACTCAGAGGTGCGAGCCGGGGTCTGAACCCACGACCCTCTGCTTGAGAGGCGATAGGTCAAACCACTAGGCCACCACGGCATTAGCCATTGTTGACTGGCATTGCAGTATAATCGACGTTATGTCAATCTCTTAGGTGAAAAAAGAATACTTTTGGGCCCAGGGGGGCTATTACGAAATTCGGAAACCGAAGTTCGTATCGTACCGTCCCTCTCGATCTCGTATTTAATAATATAAGCGTCAGCGGGACGGCTAGATATGAAGTTCGAATTTTGCACTTTGTAGTATAGGTTCAAATTTGGGTTCAGGTGTCCTATTAAATAACTGCTATTTGGGCCATCAAAGGCCGCTTTATAACCGCTACATGATTACATTAGGTAATGCAATTTTACTAAGCTCAACAGACAGGCTGCCAGCTGCCTCACTCAAGTGGTATCGCAAAATTATTCCACAATGTTTCAGTACATACTTAGGTTAGTTTGTCTATACACCTATGTACATTTTTGTTTTAAATGTGGCCACGCTTTTGATGCAGAATACTTTGAACATTGATCAATGAAAAAAAATATCTGAAAGGGAAAGAAAGAAATACATTTATTCACAACACAACAATAGACAACACTACACAAGACAACAATATTAGTACAACAGTACATTATAGGTAGTAAGATAGTTATATGTGTCATTGAGGTTGTGAAAATCAAAAGTATGCGGTATGAAAAGGCCTAAATACTTGAAAAGAAAAGCTAAAAAAAAACAAAAAGAAAAATAAATAAATTTAATAACCTTACCCCATTTGGACCCATTGCAATCATAACTAGCTTAAAATATTCCAATAGTGGGGCCTGATTGTGAAATTATAAGGTAGTATAGTTTATAACTACTAGACTTGTTTTTTCCTTTTAATTTTTTATTAAAGTTTTTTTGAAGACTTATTATTCTCTATATTTTAATATCATTACTACTTTTTTATATAGGTACGAGTATCTAGTTATTATAACATACCTACATTGATTAATTATCGCCATTCAAAATTCTCAGTCAAAATACCACAAACAAGACCTATCACGCATAAAATCACGAAAGTTTAAAACTTAATATATTAAAAAAAAAACTTCAAAATTGATCCTTCATTATTGCCATTTAACTACGTAAAAAATACTACAGTAACAAAATAACGCCATCATTTTATTTATTTTCTTTACCCTCTTCCAGCCAAGTGGCTCATCTGTCCCGCGCCAACTGCAACATGCGACTAATCTACATAAAAGCTCGCATAGTAAACCTGCCATCGCTAATGCGATGAGATACCAACGGGTACCGTCACTGAAGTGTGTGTACTACGAGCGTTTAGATGATTTCCCACCGGCGAGGCGAGACGAGACGAGGCGAGACGAAAATAGAATTTTGTATGGCGGCACCACCCGCGGCGGGTGCACGAGAATGCATACCAATTTCAATTCTCGTCTCGCCTCGTCTCGTCTTGCCTAGCCGCTGGAAAATCACCATTAAAATTGGTAGTGAGGGTTTGTACGAAATAGGTGATCCTACAAGATAGCCAAGCGGATTAGCTCGCTGAAGTGATAATGGGCACGGCGAATAGATGGCCGTTGAGGTCAAAAAGTGGTCGAATCACTTAAGTAAATTATCTTTATCTTTGTAAATTTTTGTTAGGGTTCCGGAGCCAAAATGGCAAAAACGGAACCCTTATAGTTTCGCCATGTCTGTCTGTCTGTCTGTCCGTCCGTCCGCGGCTTTACTCAGGGACTATAATAATAATAATCTGTAATTGTTAATAAATTTCTGTAATAAATTTTTTTAGGGTACCGCCCATAGACGTAAAGTGGAGGTGATTTTTTTTCTCCTACATTTTTACCCTATAGTGTGGGGTATCGTTGGATATAGGTCTTTTAAAACCTAAGGGGTTTGCTAAGACGATTTTTCGATTCAGTGATTTGTTTGCGAAATATTCAACTTTAAAGTGCCAATTTTCATTAAAATCGAGCGTCCCCCCCCCCTCCTCTAAAATCTAAACCGGTGGGTAGAAAAATTTGAAAAAAACCAGGATGGTAGTAAGTTTATCAAACTTTCAAGGAAAACTATAACGGTTAAGTTTGCTTGAGCATTATTAGTAGTTTAAGAGTAAAAAGTAGCCTAAGGTATAAAATATACCTAAACTATGGAAGATTCCGTATAAAATACGAAATCCTTTGAAAAATATTACTTATTTTTTTCGTAATGGCTACGGAACCCTATTTCGGGCGTGTCCGACACGCTCTTGGCCGGTTTTTTTCATTCACACAAGAAAAAATAGGTGTTTTTTATTATTTTTGGTAATTTGAATGACGTACTTATTTTTTTTACCCAGGACGGTTTTTTTTTTTACTACCTACCCCATTTACGTGAGGTGTGAAAATAATGAATATAAGCATTTGATAAAATAGAGAATTTAAGCAATAGAGTAGAAATATTTTATAACATCTGGTGCCTTATAATATAATAATACGGAATATTTCAACAGGTGGGTAAGTTTGACTGATAAGCCATATACCGAAATATTCCGATTCGTATTAGAAACACCTTGAATAATTGAATGGGAAAAAATTGTATAACCGAATTTAGAAAGATAACGGTGAGTTCCATTCTCAGTCTCTCCGCGATCTTATAATACATAATTGGGCCACTACTTGAGTGTAATATTCTGAAATACATAGCAACCACACACAATAAGCAAAAGCCCCCGAGCGGTAATTTGTCAGCCCTTTCACAAAGCATTGAGTATCAACAATACGTCAAACTGATACCAAATGTCGACCAAATCTATTTACCTTCGCTTTGCCTTGGGCCGATAATCCAATCTTAGGCCCCTAAGGTCACGCTTCCACGTGCAATGAATAACTTAACTGAGATAGGTATTTTGACGGTACATAGCTTGGAATACAATGGGATTTGTTTCGGTTCGTTTGACACAAATACCTATAAAATAATTCATGGCGTAAACAACCAGAGTGCTAACTGTAACCGCACCTGCAATCATTAGTGTTTTGTCACTGATACCGTATTAGTATAAGTGGGAAGATTACTTTTCCATGTACAAATACAAATATTCTTTATTACACTGCACACCACAAATCAGTACAAAAAAACTTATAATATAAACACTTAGATTCTAGATCCTGGATTGGGAACTATTTTCTTTCTCAGCTATTACATGGAAAAGATAGCGCGTAAATATTTTTCTTACGATTCGAACTCAACATCAAAAACCCCCTCATCTCCCCATAACGAGCGACATAGTCCCATTCAGGTGATATATTTAGAGCAATAGTCATTATCTAGGAAGCAATAAAGCAGTGTCCACATCGAATACGGTACAATACAATGCGTATAAGTAAAAATATAAATTATCATTAACAATTTTTTTTGCTAGCCTATTTTTGTGTCCCACTGCTGGGGAAAGGCCTCTCTTCCCTTGCTCCACTCCTGCCTATCCAAGGCGAGCTCCCGCCATTAACATTTTTTTTTAAAGCCCTGATCCTAAGGAGCACAGAGTACAAAAAAAATCGAGATGTCAACTGTCAGTTGTCAGTTTAGTCATCTTAAAATAAAACAATAACTAACGGTTTTTTCTGCCCACACAGCGTACTTTTTTTCTTAGAATGAAGACCGCTAACACTGATGTTTTATAGATACGGTAATTTATAGCTTACTTTTGATATACTTAGGTAATATTTTTTACGAAATTGCATTTCGGTTATACCTATCCGGTCCGGTTTAGACGACCAGATGGCCTAGTGGTTAGAGAACCTGACTACGAAGCTTGAGGTCCCGGGTTCGATTCCCGTGTCGGGGCAGATATTTCTTTGTTCTCGGGTCTTGGGTGTTTAATATGTATTTAAGTATGTATCTATCTAATAATTATATTTATCCTTTGCTTAGTACCCATAACACAAGTTCTGCTAAGCTTACTTTGGGACTAGGTCAATTATTGGTGTGTATTCTCCCGTGATATTTATTATTTATTATTATTATACCTAATCTTGAAAAAAAGTAAACAATTTCATTTATTTTCTTAAATTAATTTTCTCTAGTCAATATTTGGCAGCAGGAGAGAGTATTAACTTTAAATACTTGGGCGTCCAAATAACCTGGCTTTATGCTACGAAGGTTTAAATTTGAACTTCGTATCGGGTCGTCCTTCTCACGTTAATAATATTTTAAAGGGTGACAGGGACGTTACGAAACAACCTTAGAATTTCAAACACGTAGTAGTCTCCCTGGTATTTATTTGAGATGGGAGCGTATTCTAAATAATGGCAACGTTGTATTCAATCGCATCATAAAGAATTTTGTCCGTATCAATATTTTATAGTTTCGTTGCTTTGTAGGTACAATCGCCTATATTTCAGATCGGCCAAGGTGGTAAAAAATATCGGCAAATGTAGGTACTCTATTATTAAGGTAAAAGATTGGTTTTTGGAGTATTTTTGTATTTTTTATTTCAAATTATTATAATTATTTAGTTGAAATAATAAATACAAAAAGATTCCAAAAACCAATCTTAATTTGATTGTTTAATAACGACATCTCTTGGCCGGGTGAGCGGTTACTTCTAATGGAATGCTGAAAGTTTCTCGATGAGGGCTACAGCATAGATGTCGCTAGTGTCGCTGCTTAAGTGACTAAATAAGACACAAACAAGCTGACATATGTGGTGCATAGGAGAAATTCGTGTCTGTACCCCTGTCCAGTGGTGGTGTAGCGGTATAGCACGTGGCACGGAATGCCGAGGACCTGGGTTCGATTCCCAGCGCTAGTGTATTTTTCTGTTTTTTTTCTGTGCATCTATGTTTCAGTTTGTATTTTGGATATTATTAAGGTATTTGAGTTGGTTCATGTTTCGATATTTTTGATCACCTTGGCCGCTCCGAAATATCTGATGGTGACTGTACGTCCAGTCGAGAAAACAGAATAACGAACCAGAGTTGAACTTTTGTGGTATTAATGCCATGTTGACATCCCATACATTTGCCAAAAAAATCATATCGATATTGATTATGAAACGGTTTCACACTGGCACGTGATTAAATTTCCTTGATTGTACAGTGTAGTGTATTTTCTGAGCTGTCAATACGAAGTAAGGGAACCCTTATAATCATCTTAAGAATACTTAAGTCTTCATATTAGTGGTTAAGAGCTCTATGGGTCGTCGATGTGCCCTAACTACGATCGGCGGTGCGTCGAGCCATTTCACTATGCATTGCGTGTTTTGCGAGGTAACTATTGTGCGATGAATGTCTCGACCACGCAATGAACAGAAAAAGCACTCGTCGCGCCTCGTCGCACATGAATAAGGCATAAGGGTCCAATTAGATCGAACATGGCAGCCCGAAATAGGATGGTCCAACAAGCAACGACACAATGGATATGTAAGTAATCTATTCTATCGCTCATTTGTTACTGCTAGAACCGTTGCTTGAAAGCTGAAATGGAAGTAGTCTTTTGTATCTTTGTACGATGGTTTTCCTGCCACATTTCGCGTACTTCTAATAATAATAATTAATAATAATAATAAACCAGCCAAGTGCGAGTCGGACTCGCACACGAAGGGTTCTGTACCATTATCTATACAACATTAGACGAGCAAAAAATACAGATTGGCAAAAAAGGGAAAATAACATGTTTTTTTGTATGGGAGCCCCCCTTAAATATATATTAATTTTATTTTAATTATTTATTTTTTAAAGTGATTATACAACTAAATAATCTGTGAATATTTCAAGCGTCTACCTGTTGCCGTTATTAAAATGGCAAAAAAAACACGTTATGTTGTATGGGAGCCCCCCCCTTAAATATTTATTTTATTGTTTTTAGTATTTTTTATTATAGCGGTCACAGTAATTCATAATCTGTGAAAATTTTATGTGCCTATTACGGCTCAAGAGATAGAGCCCTGTGACAGGCGGACGGACATACAGACAGACACACAGATAGACAGACAAACAGACAGCAGAGTCTCAGTAATAGGGTTCCGTTGGCATCCTTTGGGTACGGAACCCTAAAAATAATACATGGAACCCTTACTTGACTTATTTTAAATTAATTATTAACGTGATTAACGCTTTAAAAACCTCTCATTTATCTCTGGAAATATCGCAAAGCAGCACTAACAACATGCAGGCGCATGTAATGAGTTTTATTTTCAGGAAGCATGGAGTGAAAGAGTATCGAAACAAAGAAAAGGAAATTAGATCGTAGTGGAGCACTCGTTTGTTTACTCGTACGATATTTTTATTTATAAGACGAGCCTCAGGACTTCATGTTAAGTTCATGCTATAATAGGTATATTTATGTACCGGAAGGTTGGGGTACTTCGGCCCTAAAGGGTAACTTTGGCCCTTGGGATTAACTCGGTCCAAGTTTTATTTTTGCTTTGAGATTATGGCTCTTAGCCACGTAGTTGGTGTTAATTGATCGATCACGTGTTTATGTGGTTTTATTTGGGCCAAAGTAACCCTCCAATCGGTCAAAGTACCCCGACCTTAGGGTACCTATGTGATAAATTATACACGTTGTATATTATACAGGATCGGGAATATTTTTGTAGGTTCAGTAAATTCCCGCGTGGGAACTATGGCCCAAGCCCTCTTGTTCTGAGAGGAGGCCTGTGCCCAGCAGTGGGACGTATATATGTTGGGATGATGATGATGATGAGTAAATTTAGCTTTAGGATACAACCAGGATAGATGCCCCACTTTTTGAAATAGGCTCCTAATTTTAAAAATATCAATTCTGTATAAATATTATACACTGAGACTGTGACTGAGGATATAGGTTAAGGTATACCGTAGGCGACAGGCTAGCAACCTGTCACTATTGTACCGTTTTTGTCAAACTTAAAACCTAGAATTGCTAAAAGTGGCTCCGAAGCGTTATCGTTTTGTGTGCTCTGCCTACCTCATTTGGGAATACAGGCGTGATGTTTGTGTGTGTGTGTGTGTGTGTGTGTATAAATATTTTTTTATGAATTAAGCTAGCTTAGTCCTTTATATATATATTTTTTTCCACTTAAGTATTCATTTGATAGGAATTTAAAAATTGATAGACCACTTATTTGGCTGATGGAACGTACAAATGCCAATACAAGCGTATTAAATAATGTTATTAGTCTTCTAAAATATCACCTAACCCGTAAGTTCATTACAGAACGTGTTGTTTGAACCTGTTAATAGGATTACTCTGAATGGTGTTTCGGTCACCACAACGGTGTTTAATCTGGCTCATAATGGTATTAAAGGGTTTGTTTGTCGATGCTATGTTTGATGGTTTGATTTGTACAGTTCTGTAAATACACGGTGTTTGTAATTTTGGAGAAAGCTTTGTAGCTTGAATTGTTTGAGGAGCAAAAACAAATAGATATCTTAGAAATTATTTATGTACACAGTGTCCCTGAAATACCCGTAAAGCGCAAAGGGGGTTAAATGGTCCCTTATAAAGATCCGTTTACAATATTTGAAACCCGTAGTATCATGATATGATTGACAGCCAAAAAAAAACTAAAACTATATTTTTCATTGGTATGTAATGGACGCTTGTCAAGCTTCAACAAGCATTCATAAGCACAATTGTGTAAACGGAGGCGTTTGTATAGGCTTGCGTGAGCTTGCCAAAGCTTGCCGCCCATCCTGACCAGTGTCGGTTTTGAACACGGATCAACGTAAGCTTGCGCCAAGCGCTTGCGACGTGTTTACACGTTGGCTCGTGTTTAGTGTTGCTCACGAGCTCACGACGTGATCCACGTCTGCCACGCTTGCCTGTCCGGAATACACTAAGCACTAACGCAATTGCAAGCGCGTAAATGGCATGCAAGCGTTTGTATAGGCTTGGAGTTTGTAGACGTTTGACAAGTCTCGGCCAGCTTGTAAACGTAGCGTAAACCTTATTTCAGTAAGATATTGCGTGGACACAAAGCGCTTTTTGGTCGGCTTAAGCCAATTTCACGTCGATAGATGTGGGGAGACCCATACAAGCTACGTGCGTAAACACCGCGTCACAATGGACGTTGTTTTAACCATCTTTTTATATATGACATAGACCAGCAATGACCATGACGATTCCAATCAAATTAAAGAGTTACCTACTTGTTTATGTATCTACATTTTTACCTCGTATCCACGGAACGACAAATAGTCTAAAATAGGTATTAACTCTCTGTTAAGTAAATGCTAACTCCGATTGTATGACATGACAGCTTATCATGATATTAAAAGGGTTTCTTTTGGCACCTTTCTGGTACGGAACCCAATAAATTACATAAGTTCCATATCAGTTCTGTAGATACTCTAATCTACTATAAACAAAAAAGCCTGTTATTAAGGTAAGAAAAGATATATGTCGGTAAGGTAATATAAGGTATTAGGTAAGTTTAATATCTTCTTCATCGCATCGACCACTAGCTAAGAAACGCGCTCGTAAAAACACTGCTAACGCCCTTATGTGACCCCCAGCATCCTAAAGCTCGTATATCCAATTATAAGAAGTAATTAAAGGAATCAGATGTATGAAGTGGTTCACACATAACTCGACACACGCTGGCAATCTGGATCTTTTACAAATGAGTGCGTCTTAATGTCCTCGAATTGGGTAACATCCGGCTTAAGTTCAGAGCGATGAGCGGGTGAAAGAGATAAAGGTGCTGTTTCATGCGTTGCAAAAAAGACAATACTTAGGGAAAAGTGTTTATCTATGGATGATAAAGACTACAATGCTACGAATATTACAAATGAAACGGATACAAAATTTAGATCTATTTGTCGAGAAGACATTATATCTGTGGCGTATTATAAAGTTAATGATTATAATATATCATGTACAGGAATATTTGGAAATAATTCCGATCCGCATTGGCGATCCCTTAAAATAGTGAACCTAGTGTGTTAAAAATAAAGTTGTGTTAAATACTTGTGATGTATAATATCATGTAATAATATTGTAAATCTGTTTAAAAAAATATACTTCGTTGAGTTTCTTGCCGGATTCTTTTCAACAGAAATTTTTCCGAACCGGTGGTAGATTTTTTTGACATTAATAAGTGCTTGTTATAGCCTAAATTGAATAAAGATATGACTTTGACTTTTTGACTTTAAATTGAACGTATCCGTTTAATCTAGCTGCAAATCAATGCTTCCATATAAGTAGCAAAAACCACAGGTCAGGTGCAACAGGTTTAGATCCCTTTACATTTTTTGGCAAACTTCAGCGAAATATACAGATATAGGTAGGATGGACTTTTCTGATTGTAGTACAAACAGATTTAATACTTACCTAGTTATGGTATTATTATTAATATTAGTATGGAAGTTTCCATTAACCTATCAAGTAACCAAGGCACTGCCTCTTAATGATTTGATTTTGTCTTTGACCGTGCTTAAGGCTAATTTATTTGCTTATGTATGTATATACTAGATTACCACAATTACATTCAATTATGCCAAAGACCTTTCACTATTCGATAAAAAAAATATTGCAAACTTTTATTGAAACAAAGCAACCTTGTCATAAACACACCCAAAGTGCTTGTAAATAATCACATATTACATTAGTTTCGGACCTACGTTATTTAAGCAATAATGTCATATTTTTATATAAATTACTTCCGCTCCATCTCGTGACTTGGTAACGTTCCTAAATTAGCTTAAGTGCCCCGGCGCGAGTCATAAACTGACGGTGGTTGATATCGCGTTTCCGCCCGAGAGCGTTAATTGAATCACGCTGCAGCACTTGCCCGTATTGGATAAGTGAATAGCTTTTATGTGAATGACTACCGATAGCCTTCCGTTCTATGTTTAAAGAAAGTCGTAAATGTGAAAAAATGTGTACACGTGAGTTTTGTCGCTCTCCCGACGCAAAAAAGGGGTGTTATAAGTTTGACACCAATATCCGTCTATACTGTCTGTTAGGGTTCTTTGCCTTTTCGCCGAAATATTATTCCCAAGTATTTCATTTGACAAACTGTTTTATTTCCCAACTCACGATTTTCTCAGAAATTATATTTTACTCTGAACTTTCATAAACCAACCTAACCTAACCTACTGTGTTCTACTCGTATGAAACCAGAAGAAAAATACACTGATAAAAAATATTTTATAGATAAATTGCTGTCATAAATAAATTATTTTCTTTCTAATTGTTCACGCGAATAAAGCCACGTGTAAAAACAAGTTATGAATAAAATTACATTCGACGCGACAGCAAGCTCTTAGAAACCGTTCATCCAAATTTGATTACCTTGCCTTTGATGGTTTTAAAGTCCATTGCAATTGAATTCTAGATACTGAACTCTCAAGACTCCAGGCGCGTGACTAGTACCTACTATACACTGTCAAGAAATAAGGATTTTTACACATAATCACGATACGATATCGCGTGCTACGACGCGGCATCGTTTCATGATGCGACATCCAACTGGTTCCTGCGACCAGGTTGTTTGTTTATTTTGCTGTTACTTCATAATAGAGGTAATGTACTTACAAACAATACTTAGGGGGTTGTTCATACAATTTTGTATAAAAAACGACACGATAAGGCTCTTACACATAAACACGATACGTATCGTATTGTATTTTCGCATCGTGCAGCGTGTGCGTGTAGTACAATGCGATAAGGTGTCGTGTTTATGTCTAAGAGCCCTAATGTTTCGTTTTCTGTTCAAAATTGTATATCAACCCTTATTTATTGCCATTAGTCCTGCGAGCAATGTGCCCCGCCCACTGCCACTTCAGTTTCGCAATTCTTCGAGCTATGTCGGTAACCTTAGTTCTACTGCGGATATCATCATTTCTGATGATATTGATATTCATTTTCGATGGGGTCAGAAGGTTCTCGAAAGGCGTCCAAACCGGGAGACGAGCTGTCGGTAGGCCTCCAACAAGATGGAGCGACTACCTGGTTAAGATCGCGGGATCGCGTTGGATGTGGAAAGCACAAGACCGGTCTGAGTGGAGAGCCTTGGGGGAGGCCTATGTCCAGCAGTGGACGTCTTTCTTTCGGCTGACATGATGATTATGACCCCTATTTGTTCGTAAGTAAATTATTATGAACACACACACACACACACACACACACACACACAAACATCACGCCCGTATTCCCAAATGGGGTAGGCAGAGCACACGAAACGTTACCGCTTCGGAGCCACTTTTAGCAATTTTAGGTTTTAAGATTGACAAAAACGGTACAATAGTGACAGGTTGCTAGCCTGTCGCCTACGGTATACCTAAACCTATATCCTCAGTCGCCTCTTACGACATCCACGGAAGAAATGGAGATATTCTAACCCGACACCACACGGGTATTATTATATGAAAGTATCAACAAAATGAACTAACAATCTGGTAAAGTTGGAAGCGAGCAGCTCAAGAGCAGAAGAATATAATGATGAGGGAACAGAGAATAAATAATGCATTTCACGTGTATTTATGAGGTTACTACCGTTAGTCTATGTTTTGTTTGAAAATCAGGCTCCACATGTAATGTTCGTATTCATGAGGTATGGTAATGGGATGGCTGGAGATCGATTGGCTTGAATTTATAGTGGTTAGGTTCGGTCAAAGACCTGCTTTTTGCTTCGTTACCTGTGTATGCTGTTATTGGAACACATCGCTGAATTACCTAGCTTTAAGGTTGCTTCGCAGTAAAAGTAACGTAACGTAAAACGGTCCAGCAGTTGAATAGAAATTCCAAGGTTTGCAAAAATTCCCATGGGTATGCCCAAAATAAGGACTTCATTACAGTTTGTCGCATAAAAAAAAACAGGTCAAATGCGATTTTCCCCATTTTTAGGGTTCCGGAGCCAAAATGGCAAAAACGGAATCGCCATGTCTGTCTGTCTGTCTGACGTGCCGTCCGTCCGCGGCTTTGCTCGGGGACTATCAATGCTAGAAAGCTGTAATTTTGCACGGATATAAATGTATGTAAACTATGCCGACAAAATGGTACAATAAAAAAATTAAAAAAAATTTTTTTAGTGTACCTCCCATAGACGTAATGTGGGAGTGTTTTTTTTTAACCCTATAGTGTGGGGTATCGTTGGATAGGTCTTTTAAAACCATTAGGGGTTTGCAAAGACGATTTTTCGATTCAGTGATTTGTATGTGAAATATTCAACTTTAAAGTGAAAATTTTCATTAAAATCGAGCGTCCCCCTCTAAAATCTAAACCGGTGGGGGAAAAATTTGAAAAAATTCAGGATGGTAGTAAGTATATCAAACTTTCAAGGAAAACTATAACGGTTAAGTTTGCTTGAGAATTATTAGTAGTTTATGAGTAAATAGCAGCCTTAGGTAAAAAATATACCTAAACTTGGATGATTTACACGCTCTTGGCCGGTTTTTTTGCTGATTATGTTATAAATGTCCCGCCAAAGTCAGTTCTCAAAAAGTATAACAACAATGTGTTTTTAAAGTCAAAATGAGATTCTTTAAAGTAAAAGGACCAAACATTACTCTACCAAAAGATAAACTGTCCTGAGGAACAAACATGAGGTTTCTGTTGGAAAACTTTTGACCTCATACTTTGTAATAGGTCGTGGTTAGTTTACCAACAGCAAATAAGTATGCAATCGTAAAAAATCCACGGTAGGCTCGAAAATCGTAGTATTTAAAGCAAAGCCATGAGAAGAGACAAATTTTATTATGAGACAGAAAGGGAGCGAAATACTATTAATGACGTATCAGAGCAAGATGAAGTAAGTATATCTGGTCTCCTTGGCTTTACTTTGGTTTCATCTGGCTAAGAAAACAAAATCAAACAAATCACTCATAATAAACCTTTATTTAACCTTAATCTAGGTACCAGCTTGAAGTCGGTGGCTCAGCACGAACCAGGAGGAGTGATAGAAGCTGATCAGGTAAGTATTTTTTTGTTAAAAAAAATATATAAAACTTTTTCCCACCCTTAGGGTCAGATTTTTTTTCTAATTTATATAGGTCCAATTGCGGGGTATAACCTATCCAATAAAAATAATTATCGTCGACTTGAGAAACTTCTCCGTTTTTTTTGTCAGTTAAAAAGGTACGTTCCGTCCGTACAGTACCTACAAATATAATGTGATAATGTCCCATGGGACTCGTCGGTTATATTCGTTTTCAGATTAACATGAGAAAGAAACAGAAAACTTATCTTCTGTTTCGAGTTCCGAACTACATTAGCAAACTAGTTTATTACAACGCTTTTTATTAGCTTCAACTCTGTTTTTTGTACTTATGTTTGTTTGTAACCGACTCCTTTGAACTCGATTTTGACCATCTTTAAACGATTACATTTAATTAGACTTATCAAGAACCGATAACTAGGTATACAATAATTTGATAAGTTAGTTAGCAAACTTAAAAAAAATCAAACTCAAAAGTGAAAAATAAATATAATTAAAAAAAAAAACAAAGAATACTTACTTACAAAATATTTTTCGGTCATTATTTTTTTCTGCCTATATTAAGATTTTTTTAATTTTTGTTCGATGTGCTACTCGTATTAAGCGTATTTTTAGTTTTTTTCTAATTACAAATGAAACAAGGAAAAAAGTTACTGTTACAAAATAGGTGACCTCTGCGCGTACGCACGCGCTAGCGCCTGAGGTCAGCTGGTCCGCTATTGCTGTCACAATAGAAGTAATTTGTCAATTATCGCCTTAACTCAATGATTGCTGTTTGACATGACACTATCAAGAATAGTATATTGTTGTTACGCCATTCCGCGTGGTAAGTAGGAGTATTTCACTACAAAGGATCGCTTCTGTGCTGTCTCTGAAATAAAAGAATATGATCTTAGCAAAATAATCTTTTGAACAACCTTTGCAATGATCCCCACACTATGGGTTTAGACTCACTTATGTGTAGGGTAGACATACTTAAAAATGTTTTTTCAAATTTTTATGTTAAGTTGGCGTCGTACGTTTTTACTGGAGTTGAGTTGGGGTAAAAGACTTTACCTTGTTACTTTTAACTTGTTTTAGTTTTTGTGATTATTATTGTTACGTCGTTTTAGCATCGTACATTATTTCGCGGTGGATATATTTTATATTTATTATTTAGGTACATTTTTTCCTAAAAAATCGAGACGAAATTAAAAAATAATAGGTTTTCTCGGCATCATTTGGGTACGGACCTACAAAAATAATTACGTGTCATAAACTAATCCATAATAACCCTGTACATAAAGTATATTTACCCAACCACTCGCGAACCAGCCCGGCAAAATAATCATTTTCTTATCATTTCCTAATCAGCACTTTCCGTCGGCCATCTTGCCATAAATTCTCCTAATTACTGGAAGCACAAATAATTGGTTTTCTAAAATAATGTCGCTAAGATCAGGAGGATTTTGGAATTACCGTCGTTAATTAAGTTTGAATGTAGTTCAAGGTTGTGCCATTATCGCGGATAGTCAGGTTCTTTGAACACATTTCCCGCAAAAAACAATAATTCGGAAACATCACTTGCACGGTCTAAAGTTTAAAAAAATCTCTAATCTGCATAGATGGCAGTCCTATGGTACGTCCGTTTCGACACTACTTAACCCTGGGTTAACAGATCACGTTTTCGTCGTCATATTTCACTTATTAACTTAAATGTTTTTTTTTTCAGTGTATCACCGAGATCTCAAATTGTCGATGTGGGTCTGAAGACCACCAATTAAAATGGGACAGGTCGGGACACGTTTGCCATATGCGTTCAGATCGCTGCCGCAAATTTATTACCGATTGGGCATTGATCGGATATACCGTTTTGAG
>NC_133476.1:4432518-4456807 GCF_025370935.1 Choristoneura fumiferana | reverse complement strand
TAGCTGAGTAAAATTTTTTGAAGAGCAGAGTTTTTTTTAAAGCCCTGATCCTAACGAGCACAGAGTACAAAAAAAATCGAGATGTCAACTGTCAGTTGTCAGTTTAGTCATCTTAAAATAAAACAATAACTAACGGTTTTTTCTGCCCACACAGCGTACTTTTTTTTTTAAAATGAAGACTGCTAACACTGATGTTTTATAGATACGGTAGCTTACTTCTGATATACTTAGGTAATATTTTTTACGAAATTGCACTTGTCGGTTATACCTATCCGGTCCGGTTTAGATGATCAGATGGCCTAGTGGTTAGAGAACCTGAAAGAAGCTTGAGGTCTCGGGTTCGATTCCCGTGTCGGGGCAGATATTTCTTTTGTTCTCGGGTTTTGGGTTTTTAATATGTATTTAAGTATATATCTATCTAATAATTATATTTATCCTTTGCTTAGTACCCATAACACAAGCTTTGCTAAGCTTACTTTGGGACTAGGTCAATTGGTGTGAATTGTCCCGTGATATTTATTATTTATTATTATTATACCTAATCTTGAAAAAAATAAACAATTTCATTTATTTTCTTAAATTAATTTTCTCTAGTCAATATTTGGCAGCAGGAGAGAGTATTAACTTTAAATACTTGGGCGTCCAAATAACCTGGCTTTATGCTACGAAGATTTAAATTTGAACTTCGTATCGGGTAGTCCTTCTCACGTTCATAATATTTAATAGGGTGACAGGGACGTTACGAAACAACCTTAGAATTTCAAACACGTAGTAGTCTCCCTGGTATTTATTTGAGATGCGAGCGTATTCTAAATAATGGCAACGTTGTATTCAATCGCATCATAAAGAATTTTGTCCGTATCAATATTTTATAGTTTCGTTGCTTTGTAGGTACAATCGCCATCAGATATTTCAGATCGGCCAAGGTGGTCAAAAATATCGGCAAATGTAGGTACTCTATTATTAAGGTAAAAGATTGGTTTTTGGAGTCTTTTTGTATTTTTTATTTCAAATTATTATAATTATTTAGTTGAAATAATAAATACAAAAAGATTCCAAAAACCAATCTTAATTTGATTGTTTAATAACGACATCTCTTGGCCGGGTGAGCGGTTACTTCTAATGGAATGCTGAAAGTTTCTCGATGAGGGCTACAGCATAGATGTCGCTAGTGTCGCTGCTTAAGTGACTAAATAAGAAACAAACAAGCTGAGATATGTGGTGCATAGGAGAAATTCGTGTCTGTACCCCTGTCCAGTGGTGGTGTAGCGGTATAGCACGTGGCACGGAATGCCGAGGACCTGGGTTCGATTCCCAGCGCTAGTGTATTTTTCTGTTTTTTTTCTGTGCATCTATGTTTCAGTTTGTATTTTGGATATTATTAAGGTATTTGAGTTCATGTTTCGATATTTTTGATCACCTTGGCCGCTCCGAAATATCTGATGGCGACTGTACGTCCAGTCGAGAAAACAGAATAACGAACCAGAGTTGAACTTTTGTGGTATTAATGCCATGTTGACATCCCATACATTTGCCAAAAAAATCATATCGATATTGATTATGAAACGGTTTCACACTGGCACGTGATTAAATTTCCTTGATTGTACAGTGTAGTGTATTTTCTGAGCTGTCAATACGAAGTAAGGAAACCCTTATAATCATCTTAAGAATACTTAAGTCTTCATATTAGTGGTTAAGAGCTCTAAGGGTCGTCGATGTGCCCTAACTACGATCGGCGGTGCGTCGAGCCATTTCACTATGCATTGCGTGTTCTGCGAGGTAACTATTGTGCGATGAATGTCTCGACCACGCAATGAACAGAAAAAGCACTCGTCGCGCCTCGTCGCACATGAATGTGGCTGGGGCATAAGGGTCCAATTAGATCGAACATGGCAGCCCGAAATAGGATTGTCCAACAAGCAACGACACAATGGATATGTAAGTAATCTATTCTATCGCTCATTTGTTACTGCTAGAACCGTTGCTTGAAAGCTGAAATGGAAGTAGTCTTTTGTATCTTTGTACGATGGTTTTCCTGCCACATTTCGCGTACTTCTAATAATAATAATTAATAATAATAATAAACCAGGCAATTGTGAGTCGGGCTCGCACACGAAGGGTTCTGTACCATTGTCTATACAACATTAGACGAGCAAAAAATACAGATTGGCAAAAAAGGGAAAATAGCAAGTTTTTGTATGGGAGCCCCCCTTAAATATATATTAATTTTATTTTAATTATTTATTTTTTAAAGTGATTATACAACTAAATAATCTGTGAATATTTCAAGCGTCTACCTGTTGCCGTTATTAAAATGGCAAAAAAATCACGTAATGTTGTATGGGAGCCCCCCTTAAATATTTATTTTATTCTTTTTTTAGTATTTGTTATTATAGCGGTCACAGTAATACATTATCTATTAAAAAAATTCAAGTGCCTAGCTATTACGGCTCAAGAGATAGAGCCGTGTGACAGACGGACGGACATACAGACAGACACACAGATAGACACACAAACAGACAGCGGAGTCTCAGTAATGGGTAATGGGTGATGGGTTCTGTTGGCACCCTTTCGGTACGGAACCCTAAAAATAATACATGCACGCCTTACTTGACTTATTTTAAATTAATTATTAACGCTATAAAAACCTCTCATTTATCTCGGGAAATATCGCAAAGCAGCACTAACAACATGCAGGCGCATGTAATGAGTTTTATTTTCAGGAAGCATGGAGTGAAAGAGTATCGACACAAAGAAAAGGAAATTAGATCGTAGCGGAGCACTCGTTTGTTTACTCGTACGATATTTTTATTTATAAGACGAGCCTCAGGACTTCATGTTAAGTTCATGCTATAATAGGTATATTTATGTACCGGAAGGTTGGGGTACTTCGGCCCTAAAGGGTAACTTTGGCCCTTGGGATTAACTCGGTCCAAGTTTTATTTTTGCTTTGAGATTATGGCTCTTAGCCACGTAGTTGGTGTTAATTGATCGATCACGTTTTTATGTGGTTTTATTTGGGCCAAAGTAACCCTCCAATCGGTCAAAGTACCCCGACCTTAGGGTACCTATGTGATAAATTATACACGTTGTATATTATACAGGATCGGGAATATTTTTGTAGGTTCAGTAAATTCCCGCGTGGGAACTATGGCCCAAGCCCTCTTGTTCTGAGAGGAGGCCTGTGCCCAGCAGTGGGACGTATATATGTTGGGATGATGATGATGATGAGTAAATTTAGCTTTAGGATACAACAGGATAGATGCCCCACTTTTTGAAATAGGCTCCTAATTTTAAAAATATCAATTCTGTATAAATATTATACACTGAGACTGTGACTGAGGATATAGGTTAAGGTATACCGTAGGCGACAGGCTAGCAACCTGTCACTATTGTACCGTTTTTGTCAAACTTAAAACCTAGAATTGCTAAAAGTGGCTCCGAAGCGTTATCGTTTTGTGTGCTCTGCCTACCTCATTTGGGAATACAGGCGTGATGTTTGTGTGTGTGTGTGTGTGTGTGTGTATAAATATTTTTTTATGAATTAAGCTAGCTTAGTCCTTTATATATATATTTTTTTCCACTTAAGTATTCATTTGATAGGAATTTAAAAATTGATAGACCACTTATTTGGCTGATGGAACGTACAAATGCCAATACAAGCGTATTAAATAATGTTATTAGTCTTCTAAAATATCACCTAACCCCGTAAGTTCATTACAGAACGTGTTGTTTGAACCTGTTAATAGGATTACTCTGAATGGTGTTTCGGTCACCACAACGGTGTTTAATCTGGCTCATAATGGTATTAAAGGGTTTGTTTGTCGATGCTATGTTTGATGGTTTGATTTGTACAGTTCTGTAAATACACGGTGTTTGTAATTTGGGAGAATGCTTTGTAGCTTGAATTGTTTGAGGAGCAAAAACAAATAGATATCTTAGAAATTATTTATGTACACAGTGTCACTGAAATACCCGTAAAGCGCAAAGGGGGTTAAATGGTCCCTTATAAAGATCCGTTTACAATATTTGAAACCCGTAGTATCACGATATGATTGACAGCCAACAAAAAAACTATAACTATATTTTTCATTGGTATGTAATGGACGCTTGCCAAGCTTCGACAAGCATTCATAAGCACAATTGTGTAAACGGAGGCGTTTGGATAGGCTTGCGTGAGCTTGCCGCCCATCCTGACCAGTGTCGGTTTTGAACACGGATCAACGTAAGCTTGCGCCAAGCGCTTGCGACGTGTTTACACGTTGGCTCGTGTTTAGTGTTGCTCACGAGCTCACGACGTGATCCACGTCTGCCACGCTTGCCTGTCCGGAATACACTAAGCACTACCGCACTTGCAAGCGCGTAAATGGCATTCAAGCGTTTGTATAGGCTTGGAGTTTGTAGACGTCTGACAAGTCTCGGCTAGCGTTTAAACGTAGCGAAAACCTTATTTCAGTAAGATATTGCGTGGACACAAAGCGTTTTTTGGTCGGCTTAAGCCAATTTCAAATCGCTAGATGACCCTTACAAGCTACGTGGGTAACCATCTTTTTATATATGACATAGACCAGCAATGACCATGACGATTCCAATCAAATTAAAGAGTTACTTAAGCTACGAAGAATGTTTATGTACCTACATTTTTACCTCGTATCCACGGAACGGCAAATAGTCTAAAATAGGTATTAACTCTCTGTTAAGTAAATGCTAACTCCGATTGTATGACATGACAGCTTATCATGATATTAAAAGGGTTTCTTTTGGCACCTTTCTGGTACGAAACCCAATAAATTACATAAGTTCCATATCAGTTCTGTAGATACTCTAATCTACTATAAACAAAAAAGCCTGTTATTAAGGTAAGAAAAGATATATGTCGTAATACGGTAATATAAGGTATCAGTTAAGTTTAATATCTTCGTCATCGCATCGACCACTAGCTAAGAAACGCGCTCGTAAAAACACTGCTAACGCCCTTATGTGACCCCCAGCATCCTAAAGCTCGTATATCCAATTATAAGAAGTAATTAAAGGAATCAGCTGTATGAAGTGGTTCACACATAACTCGACACACGCTGGCAATCTGGATCTTTTACAAATGAGTGCGTCTTAATGTCCTCGAATTGGGTAACATCCGGCTTAAGTTCAGAGCGATGAGCGGGTGAAAGAGATAAAGGTGCTGTTTCATGCGTTGCAAAAAAGACAATACTTAGGGAAAAGTGTTTATCTATGGATGATAAAGACTACAATGCTACGAATATTACAAATGAAACGGATACAAAATTCAGATCTATTTGTCGAGAAGACATTATATCTGTGGCGTATTATAAAGTTAATGATTATAATATATCATGGACAGGAATATTTGGAAATAATTACGATCCGCATTGGCGATCCCTTAAAATAGTGAACCTAGTGTGTTAAAAATAAAGTTGTGTTAAATACTTGTGATGTATAATATCATGTAATAATATTGTAAATCTGTTTAAAAAAAATATACTTCGTTGAGTTTCTTGCCGGATTCTTCTCAACAGAATTTTTTCCGAACCGGTGGTAGATTTTTTTGACATTAATAAGTGCTTGTTATAGCCTAAATTGAATAAAGATATGACTTTGACTTTTTGACTTTGAATTGAACGTATCCGTTTAATCTAGCTGCAAATCAATGCTTCCATATAAGTAGCAAAAACCACAGGTCAGGTGCAACAGGTTTAGATCCCTTTACATTTTTTGGCAAACTTCAGCGAAATATACAGATATAGGTAGGATGGACTTTTCTGATTGTAGTACAAACAGATTTAATACTTACCTAGTTATGGTATTATTATTAATATTAGTATGGAAGTTTCCATTAACCTATCAAGTAACCAAGGCACTGCCTCTTAATGATGTGATTTTGTCTTTGACCGTGCTTAAGGCTAATTTATTTGCTTATGTATGTATATACTAGATTACCACAATTACATTCAATTATGCCAAAGACCTAAAAAAAATATTGCAAACTTTTATTGAAACAAAGCAACCTTGTCATAAACACACCCAAAGTGCTTGTAAATAATCACATATTACATTAGTTTCGGACCTACGTTATTTAAGCAATAATGTCATATTTTTATATAAATTACTTCCGCTCCATCTCGTGACTTGGTAACGTTCCTAAATTAGCTTAAGTGCCCCGGCGCAAGTCATAAACTGACGGTGGTTGATATCGCGTTTCCGCCCGAGAGCGTTAATTGAATCACGCTGCAGCACTTGCCCGTATTGGATAAGTGAATAGCTTTTATGTGAATGACTACCGATAGCCTTCCGTTCTATGTTTAAAGAAAGTCGTAAATGTGAAAAAATGTGTACACGTGAGTTTTGTCGCTCTCCCGACGCAAAAAGGGGTGTTATAAGTTTGACACCAATATCCGTCTATACTGTCTGTTAGGGTTCTTTGCCTTTTCGCCGAAATATTATTCCCAAGTATTTCATTTGACAAACTGTTTTATTTCCCAACTCACGATTTTCAGAAATTATATTTTACTCTGAACTTTCATAAACCAACCTAACCTAACCTACTGTGTTCTACTCGTATGAAACCAGAAGAAAAATACACTGATAAAAAATATTTTATAGATAAATTGCTGTCATAAATAAATTATTTTCTTTCTAATTGTTCACGCGAATAAAGCCACGTGTAAAACAAGTTATGAATAAAATTACATTCGACGCGACAGCAAGCTCTTAGAAACCGTTCATCCAAATTTGATTACCTTGCCTTTGATGGTTTTAAAGTCCATTGCAATTGAATTCTAGATACTGAACTCTCAAAACTCCAGGCGCGTGACTAGTACCTACTATAACACTGTCAAGAAATAAGGATTTTTACACATAATCACGATACGATATCGCGTGCTACGACGCGGCATCGTTTCATGATGCGACATCCAACTGGTTCCTGCGACCAGGTTGTTTGTTTATTTTGCTGTTACTTCATAATAGAGGTAATGTACTTACAAACAATACTTAGGGGGTTGTTCATACAATTTTGTATAAAAAACGACACGATAAGGCTCTTACACATAAACACGATACATATCGTATTGTATTGTCGCATCGTGCAGCGTGTGCGTGTAGTACAATGCGATAAGGTGTCGTGTTTATGTCTAAGAGCCCTAATGTTTCGTTTTCTGTTCAAAATTGTATATCAACCCTTATTTATTGCCATTAGTCCTGCGAGCAATGTGCCCCGCCCACTGCCACTTCAGTTTCGCAATTCTTCGAGCTATGTCGGTAACCTTAGTTCTACTGCGGATATCATCATTTCTGATGATATTGATATTCATTTTCGATGGGGTCAGAAGGTTCTCGAAAGGCGTCCAAACCGGGAGACGAGCTGTCGGTAGGCCTCCAACAAGATGGAGCGACTACCTGGTTAAGATCGCGGGATTGCGTTGGATGTGGAAAGCACAAGACCGGTCTGAGTGGAGAGCCTTGGGGAAGGCCTATGTCCAGCAGTGGACGTCTTTCTTTCGGCTGACATGATGATTTTGACCCCTATTTGTTCGTAAGTAAATTATTATGAACACACACACACACACAAACATCACGCCCGTATTCCCAAATGGGGTAGGCAGAGCACACGAAACGTTACCGCTTCGAAGCCACTTTTAGCAATTTTAGGTTTTAAGATTGATAAAAACGGTACTATAGTGACAGGTTGCTAGCCTGTCGCCTACGGTATACATAAACCTATATCCTCAGTCGCCTCTTACGACATCCACGGAAGAAATGGAGATATTCTAACCCGACACCACACGGGTATTATTATGAAAGTATTAACAAAATGAACTAACAATCTGGTAAAGTTGGAAGCGAGCAGCTCAAGAGCAGAAGAATATAATATAGGAACAGAGAATAAATAATGCATTTCACGTGTATATAATGAGTTTACTACCGTTAGTCTATATTTTGTTTTAAAATCAGGCTCCACATGTAATGTTCGTATTCATGAGGTATGGTAATGGGATGGCTGGAGATCGATTGGCTTGAATTTATAGTGGTTAGGTTCGGTCAAAGACCTGCTTTTGGCTTCGTTACCTGTGTATGCTGTTATTGGAACACATCGCTGAATTACCTAGCTTTAAGGTTGCTTCGCAGTAAAAGTAACGTAACGTGAAACGGTCCAGCAGTTGAATAGAAATTCCAAGGTTTGCAAAAATTTCCATGGGATTGCCCAAAATATCACATCATGGACTTCATTACAGTTTGTCGCATAAAAAAAAACAGGTCAGATGCGATTTTCCCCATTTTTAGGGTTCCGGAGCCAAAATGGCAAAAACGGAATCGCCATGTCTGTCTGTCTGTCTGTCTGACTGTCCGTAAGTCCGCGGCTTTGCTAGGGGACTATCAATGCTAGAAAGCTGTAATTTTGCACGGATATATGTATGTAAACTATGCCGACAAAATGGTACAATAAAAAATTAAAAAAAAATTTATGGTACCTCCCATAGACGTAAAGTGGGAGTATTTTTTTTTCATCCAACCCTATAGTGTGGGGTATCGTTGGATAGGTCTTTTAAAAATTAAGGGTTTGCTAAGACGATTTTTCGAATCTAAAATCTAAACCGGTGGGGGGAAAAAATTTAGGATGGTAGTAAGTATATTAATCTTTCAAGGAAAACTATAACGGTTAAGTTTGCTTGAGAATTATTAGTAGTTTATGAGTAAATAGCAGCCTAAGGTATAAAATATACCTAAACTTGGATGATTTACACGCTCTTGGCCGGTTTTTTTGCTGATTATGTTATAAATGTCCCGCCAATGTCAGTTCTCAAAAAGTATAACAACAATGTTAGTGTTTTAAAGTCGAAATGAGATTCATTAAAATAAAAGGACCAAACATTACTCTACCAAAAAGATAAACTGTCCTGAGGAACAAACATGAGGTTTCTGTTGGAAAACTTTTGACCTCATACTTTGTAATAGGTCGTGTTTAGTTTACCAACAGCAAATAAGTATGCAATCGTAAAAAAATCCACGGTAGGCTCGAAAATCGTAGTATTTAAAGCAAAGCCATGAGAAGAGACAAATTTTATTATGAGACAGAAAGGGAGCGAAATACTATTAATGACGTATCAGAGCAAGATGAAGTAAGTATATCTCGTCTTCTTGGCTTTCCTTTGGTTTCATCTGGCTAAGAAAACAAAATCAAACAAATCACTCATAATAAACCTTTATTTAACCTTAATCTAGGTACCAGCTTGAAGTCGGTGCCTCAGCACGAGCCAGGAGGAGTGATAGAAGCTCATCAGGTAAGTATTTTTTTGTTAAAAAAAAATTATATAACTTTTTCCCACCCTTAGGGTCAGATTTTTTTTCTAATTTATATAGGTCCAATTGCGGGGTATAACCTATCCAATAAAAATAATTATCGTCGACTTGAGAAACTTCTCCGTTTTTTATGTCAGTTAAAAAGGTACGTTCCGTCTGTACAGTACCTACAAATATAATGTGATAATGTCCCATGGGACTCGTCGGTTATAATAATATTCGTTTTCAGATTAACATGAGAAAGAAAAAGAAAACTTATCTTCTGTTTCGAGTTCCGAACTACATTAGCAAACTAGTTTATTACAACGCTTTTTATTAGCTTCACCTGTGTTTTTTGTACTTATTTTGTTTGTAACCGACTCCTTTGACCTCGATTTTGACCAATTTTAAACGATTACATTTAATTAGACTTATCAAGAACTGATAACTAGGTATACAATAATTTGATAAGTTAGTTAGCAAACTTAAAAAAAATCAAACTCAAAAGTGAAAAATAAATTACAAAAAAACAAAGAATACTTGCTTTTAGAGCACATCGAATTAAAAGGAAAAAATCTTACAAGGCAGAAAATAATATTAATAGGTACTTACTTACAAATATTTTTCGGTCATTATT
The DNA here is from genome assembly GCF_025370935.1 of Choristoneura fumiferana. Classification (NCBI taxonomy): domain Eukaryota; kingdom Metazoa; phylum Arthropoda; class Insecta; order Lepidoptera; family Tortricidae; genus Choristoneura; species Choristoneura fumiferana. The sequence goes on along the minus strand of NC_133476.1, from coordinate 4,446,876 downwards.
TTTTTCTGCTATATTAAGATTTTTTAAAATTTTTGTTCGATGTGCTACTCGTATTAAGCGTATTTTTAGTTTTTTTCTAATTGCAAATGAAACAAGGAAAAAAGTTACTGTTACAAAATAGGTGACCTCTGCGCGTACGCACGCGCTAGCGCCTGAGGTCAGCTGGTCCGCTATTGCTGTCACAATAGAAGTAATTTGTCAATTATCGCCTTAACTCAATGATTGCTGTTTGACATGACACTATCAAGAATAGTATATTGTTGTTACGCCATTCCGCGTGTGGTAAGTAGGAGTATTTCACTACAAAGGATCGCTTCTGTGCTGTCTCTGAAATAAAAGAAATATGATCTTAGCAAAATAATCTTTTGAACAACCTTTGCAATGATCCCCGCACTATGGGTTTAGACTCACTTATGTGTAGGGTAGACATACTTAAAAAATGTTTTTTCAAATTTTTATGTTAAGTTGGCGTCGTACGTTTTTATTGGAGTTGAGTTGGGGTAAAAGACTTTGTTAACTTGTTTTAGTTTTTGTGATTATTATTTGTTACGTCGTTTTAGCATCGTACATTATTTCGCGGTGGATATATTTTATATTTATTATTTAGGTACATTTTTTCCTAAAAAATCGAGACGAATTAAAAAATAATAGGTTTTCTCGGCATCATTTGGGTACGGAACCTACAAAAATAATTACGTGTCATATAAACTAATCCATAATAACCCTGTACATACAGTAATCTTTACCCAACCATCGCGAACAGCCCGGCAAAATAATCATTTTCTTATCATTTCCTAATCAGCACTTTCCGTCGGCCATCTTGCCATAAATCCTCCTAATTACTGGAAGCACAAGTAATTGGTTTTCTAAAATAATGTCGCTAAGATTAGGAGGATTTTGGAATTACCGTCGTTAGTTAAGTTTGAATGTAGTTCAAGGTTGTTGCCATTATCGCGGATACTCAGGTTCTTTGAACACATTTCCCGCAAAAAACAATAATTCGGAAACATCACTTGCACGGTCTAAAGTTTAAAAAAATCTCTAATCTGGCATAGATGGCAGTCCTATGGTACGTCAGTTTCGACACTACTTAACCCTGGGTTAACAGATCACGTTTTCGTCGTCATATTTCACTTATTAACTTAAATGTTTTTTTTTTTCAATGTATCACCGAGAACTCAAATTGTCGATGTGGGTCTGAAGACCATGGTGGGATGGGACAGGTCGGGACACGTCTGCCATATGCGTTCAGATCGCTGCGCCAAATTTATTACCGATTGGGCATTGATCGGATATACCGTTTTTGAGTTATTGCCGAAAAACTGCGCTTCTCAACAAAAGGACGTACTTAAATGCCGTGAAGATACTCTCTTTTTCTGGTAAGTAATAGATTTTATGACTGTAGTAAGTGTTTTAATTGTGTTATAACGCACATAATATTACTTGATTTCTTTCGTAATGGCTACGGAACCCTATCTTGGGCGTGTCCGACACGCTCTTGGCCGGTTTTTATAAGTATGTATCAAAGGAAGATCGTTGCCAGTCGCAAGACTGTCAGTTTGCTGATTTGGGACCATTTCCATTGTTTTATTTATTTTTTTCTTTTGACGACCGGATGGGCAAGTGGTTAGAGTACCTGACTACAAAGCTTGAGGTCCCGGGTTCGATTCCCGGCCGGGGCAGATATTTGTATGAATAATACGAATCTCTGTTCTCGGGTCTTGGAGGTTTAATATGTATTTAAGTATGTACTCGTATTTATCTATATGTCGGCGGCCGATCGTAAAATCCGCCAGATCACGAAATTCCTAGGCACATCATGAAATGGTGCCATTTCATGATATGCCTAAAAGTTGGCCAGGCATATCACGATGTGCCGGAGAAACAACACGGCAGATCAATTAGAGCAATGCATTCGTCGATATTCCTAGCTTTATACCAGGCACAACGTGATATGCTGAAAAAAAGATAAAACTGTGTGCGTGCGTGCGTGCGTGCGTGTGCGTGTGCGCGCGTGCGTGTGTGCGTGTACATGTTCTGCATCTAACATCCGCCTCATCATTCAAGTCCATTCTAATCTATACAGAAAACCGCCCTAATGAAGCAGGAACTGTCCACTAAGGTGATTATCGTGCTTGTCCACGGAATCAGGGACCCTTAATCGGCTTACGGAACCCGGATTAAGGATTCGGACATTTTCATAAATTGTGTATGCATTTGGTTGATTTAGTATGCTTTGCAAAATACGAGGGTGAATGAGGATAAATAAATAAATAAATATCACGGGACAATTCACACCAATTGACCTAGTCCCAAAGTAAGCTTAGCAAAGCTTGTGTTATGGGTACTAAGCAACGGATAAATATAATTATATAGATAGATATATATACTTAAATACATATTAAACACCCAAGACCCGAAAACAAACATTCGTATTTTTCATACAAATATCTGCCCCGACACGGGAATCGAACCCGGGACCTCAAGCTTCTTTCAGGTTCTCTAACCACTAGGCCATCTGGTCGTCTAAACTGGACCGGATAGGTATAACCGGACAAGTGCAATTTCGTAAAAAATATTACCTAAGTATATCAAAAGTAAGCTATAAATTACCGTATTTATAAAACATCAGTGTTAGCAGTCTTCAATCTAAGAAAAAAAGTACGCTGTGTGGGCAGAAAAAACCGTTAGTTATTGTTTTATTTTAAGATGACTAAACTGACAACTGACAGTTGACATCTTGATTTTTTTTGTACCGTCGCTCAGTTTCGACGTGAAAGACGGACAAACAAGTATGGATGTGTGTATGTCAAGGTCGGTGAAGATACGCATACAGGATGACCTGGTGGCCGGCCTAAGTACAGCTGGAAAGACAAGTCCGTAGCCATTACGTAAAAATAAACTTATATGTTTTTAAGGATTTCGTGTTGTGTACGGAATCTTCAAAGTTTAGGTATATTTTATACCTTAGCCAGCGATTTACTCTTAAAATACTAATAATTCTCAAGCAATCTTAGCCGTTATTAATTTTCCTTGTACTTCGATTTTCGAATTTCGTAGAAGCCCCCAGTTCCAGATCTTGATTAAAGTCGTAGATGTAAATAAACATAGAAAATGTAATGCAGAGTAGGAAGTTGGTTTAGTCGTTATTCGCAGAGGCACAGACAAACAGCCCGAAGCAAACACGAGAGAGATAATGATCGCAAATTCCACTTAAGGCAACGTTGCACTGTAATGTGTTGCATTCATTTATTTGTGGGTGCTGCAGCGCTAGCACATTTATCTTAAAAACTACGAAATACTTTTTACACGCATTCTTAGCTTTCCTTGTAAATCAAGTATTTAACTATAAATTTATTCGCAACTTTATTATAACTTTATAATTGAGCGGAATGTAGAATAAGCTGGAAATTACTCCACCGACAATAGCCTAGATTCAATGATGAATTGAATTGAATTTGTGTGGACTTGATGACAAAAATTATCATACTTACCATTTTTCGTAGTCGGGTAAAAAAGATCCCGATGTTATAATAATCTGTAAAAAATATTTTTTTAACTTTTTTATTGCTGACTTCTCTTGTACGAGTATTGCCATCTAAACTAAGTATTTGTACAAATTTGAAGTCAATTCGATCGGTACCGGGAGTATAAAATTTGTGGGATATTAAATTTTAATTAATGTTTATAAAAAACACTGTCAGTAAAAACTGTGTATAAGTCATTTCATTTCCTGAAAACTAAATTACTTGTGTTGTGGGATCATGCTTATTAAAAAAACATTAAGTCAGGTTTAACGAGAACCTTACTGGCTAATGGGCTTTGTTAATAATTTTACTTAAAATAGATAGTTCTGTTTTTAGAATTAAGTTTAAGTCTCCTAAAGGATCGGGGTTTACATACTTCTCCTATTTTATTTACTATGATAATACCAACACTAGTGCCGTCCTAGCATTTGCCACCTTAACTCGATTAGTCAGTCGACTCAGTAAATATTGATACGCTAGATAAAATTACACGCGATTTGTCGCTTGTGACGCACGCGCAGCGTCCTCTTAATTGTTTAACAATATATGAAACTAGAGACCAAGTGGAGTGGCGCTGTGACAACTCGATTCCCGGCGGGTTAGGCTGCGTTTCCACCAGCAGGGCTACTACGAAACTCGAAGTTCGTGTCGTGTGGTCCCTCTGACACTTATACTATTTAATACGCGAGCGAGAGGGACGGTACGATACGAACTTCTGTGTTTTTCATGATCCAATAGAAAAGCTTCATTTATTTACCTTGCCTCGCAGAGCACATCTCCAGTGGAAACAGCTGAGCAGAGCGAGGATAGGTAAATGAAGCGTTTCTATTGGTCCATGAAAAACATATTCCCCACAACACCCTCGCACATGTCTGGTGAAGCCGAAGTGTTACCTTAATATTTTATGTGACATCAGCGACAACAAATTAAAGTAAAGGATGTGTCCACGAACTATGAGGGTTTGTCGTTCTCTCACTCTCCGTGTTGGCTATTGAAAATATTCACTCCACGCTACTGCCACCTAGTTGAAGTTGTCTGATATTATTTATTAATAATTACTCACTTTGAACTGGAAATCGGCAAGTTTTTGTCGAATCTGAAACAGATAAATACATGGTGTTTTGATTTACCAACTCAATTACAAAAACTCTAGCAGGTAATACTTAATTTCAACTAAAGTCATCCATAAATTACGTTACACATTTAGTTCAGGTGGTTTTTGACTCAGGAACAAAATAATTGAATAATTGGCCTCTAGGTTAGGCTAATATAACATGAACATAGGCTATTTTTTATCCACATACTCTTATTCTTTCACATCGAGACGTACAGAATACGTAAAGTCCCGAAATCTCAACCGTTAATTCCTACAGTGTTCTTCATAATACCGTAGATGAAGACCACTATGTATTTTCCGGGGATTCCCATGAGGCATTAGTAAAATCCCGGAAATTCAATTAACCAGCGTTAGGTATCCATTTTTCGCGAGCGAAAATGCTAGTAGAAAATAAAAAACTTTGCTGGTTGCTTCGACAAAATAATAGCATTGTTTTTTTCTTAATATTTGATCGTTTTAAGCAAACATACCAACCGATCAACGTAATAATATTCTGCATCATTATCTGTCTAAAAAGCCTTTGAATTTTCACTTACACGACGTGAAACGGCTATTGTTAAGGTGGCTCCTCACTTCCGTACGCGTAGAGCGACAGTTCGATAATGTACGCTTCCTTGGTCGAGGACAAGAGCGCTTACGAATGATACTCGTATAGATCTGCCTGTCAGCGTTCTCTCGCAGTGCTTCGCGCTTCGCTTGCGTTTATTTCGGTAGGCCTTCCTTCACGAGGGAACGAGGTAAGGTACAATTCAATTTTACGATAGCCAATTAGCGGCTATTGGCTAGCCAATACGGTATTTGACGATTTTTGATATATAGGTAATTATAAATTAAAAATTCATAAGGCGTGTTATCGAATAGAGTAACAATTTTTAAGTTATCTTTACAAATAACAAAGCTATCATCATCATAATCATCCCAGCCTATATACGTCCCACTGCTGGGTACAGCTTGCCTCTCTCAGAACAAGAGGGCTTGGGCCATAGTTCCCACGCGGGCCAGTGCGGATTGGGAAATCACACGCACCATTGAATTTCTTCGCAGTTTGTGCAGGTTCCTCACGATGTTTTCCTTCACCGCAAAGCTCGTGGTAAATTTCAAATGTAATTCCGCACATGAATTTGGAAAAACTCAGAGGTCAAGCCGGGGTTTGAACCACGACCCTCTGTTGAGAGGCGATAGGTCAAACCACTAGGCCACCACGGCTTCAAAGCTATAAAGGTAAAATTCAAGATTAGACAGAGAAAGACATACTTACATGTGACGTCACACGCAAGTAGCGCCATAGTACTTGCTGCATAGAACAAAGCGTTTGAAAAGAGAAATCTCTTTAAACTCAATTTTAACCAAAGTTTTCTCTTCGCTAAACACTGTTTGTATACCTATATTTTCATAATAATATATGTAAGACATGCAAATGTAGTATCCTAGTAGCAGTCTTTTGTGAGTTTATTAACTGTCCTATTTTGAGAAAACACCGCTTTCTTAACGCCATTTTGTTCCTTGTTCCCCACGTACATAACCACCTTACATAACTATTGTAAGAGCCATATTATTCCCTGAATAATTAAGTCCTGGCGCTTTGCTTGCCGCGTTTTGTGGTCGCTATTGTACCTAAATTGATGGTCAAAGTGACCAATTACATTATTAAAATCGGTTTTAAATAGGACATATTTGGCTCTTTCCAGTGCTGGTTACGTAAGATAGTTAGGTACCGGAATAAGTTTAATTTTATATGTATCAAAACTAAGCACCTGCCACTCTAATGCCCATCCCTAGAACCCAAACCTAAAGCAAGTTTCACCTAGTAGATTTACTGATTTTGAGATACGGGGATGGCGATCTGAGTTCGATTAATGGAAGAATCGATCTCTTCAACAAAAAAATGGATGGAGTTAAGAAAGAAAGATAGAAAAGACATAACAATAAATATTACAAATAACGAAGAATATAGAATGTGTCATTGATTTACAGTAGGTACTGTATCGATCTGGAGAAACGATTATCCGCCTCGAAAAACTGGCCAAGAGCGTGTCGGACACACCCGAAAAAAGTAATATTTTTCTAAAGATTCTAAGGATTAAGTATTTGTAAGGAATATTCCAAGTTTAGTTACATTTTATACCTTAGGCTGCTAATTTACTCTTAAATTACTAATAATTCTCAAGAAACTTAACCGTTATACTTAGTTTTCCTTGTAAGTTTTGATATACTTACTACTATCCTCAATTTTTCCAAATTTTTCTACCACCGTTTAGATTTAGAGGGAGGGGGGACGCTGGATTTTAATGAAAATTTGCACTTTAAAGTTGAATATTTGCAAACAAACCACTGAATCGAAAAATCGTTGTGGCAAATCCCTAATGGTTTTAAAATACCTATCCAACGATACCCCACACTACAGGATGAGAAAAAAAATTACCCCCACTTTAGATCTATAGTACCTTACACTAAAAAAAATATATGGCGAAACTATACTAAAACTAACAAAACCTAAAACTATTTAGTTTTTGCCATTTTGGCTACGGAACCCTAAAAAGAGAATCGAATCGAGATTAGAATTTACCTATTTTTTTCGATAAAGGAACTTCATTATCGTGCCGTCCCGCTCACACTGATGGCATAAATAATGGAACAGGAGGCAATACGAACTATATATTTTGCATGTATTAGGTTACTGAAAATACGAACTTGAAAAAAAACTGAAAAAAAAAGATTTTTAGAGAATCATCTTCAGACTTCGATTTTCATGAACCGATATTTCGAATCGATCTCTTCCGGAAAAAACCCATAATGCGGTCTTAATTAAAGGAAATAAAATAAAATAAATAAATGAATATCATGGGACACTTGACACCAATTGACTTAGTTCCAAACTAAGCAAAGCATGTACTATTAGATACTAGGCAACGGATAAACATATTTATATAGATAAATACATATTAATCATCCCAGACCCGAGATCCCGAGATCAATCATTCGTATTATTCATACAAATATTATCTGCCCCGGCCGGGAAATGAACCCGGGACCTCAAGCTTCGTAGTCAGGTTCTCTAACCACTTGGCTATCCGGTCGTCAAAAATCCATACTAATATTATAAATGCGAAAGGTGTGTATGTTTGTATGTTTGTGTGTTTGTATGTTTGTCCGTCTTTCACGTCGAAACGGAGCGACGGATCGACGTGATTTGGCAGAGATAGTTTATGGGCCATAGGCTACTTTTTATCCCAGAAAAATGCACAGTTCCCGAGGGAACAGCGCGCGATAACCGAATTACATGCGGGCGAAGCCGCGGGCAAAAGCTAGTAAAAACATAAATGACATAGTAGGCACTGTAACATTAGATTTTAGCAATTTAATCTTGATGTTATATCTGAATTTCCTAAGCTCCTTCATCCGTGCATGTTTCTAAACATAAGTAGACTTAATTAACTTAACATGATTAAAGTCAAAGGTAAGTTAATGTTCGCGGAATTCCGTCTAGATCCGTTGACCCATAACGACTTTATCTTTTCATTAAAACGGCGTTACAGACAAAAAATACTACAGTCATTTAATATTAGAAAAGCCTGTTGCCAGCAGTGGGACGTATATAAGCAGGGAAGATCATGAAGATGATTATTATATTTGTAAAGAGCACAAGAGAAATCGTACATACGTTAAACTTTTGAAATCAAACTTACATCAATATGTTCAAACGACTGAAAAGTTCTTAGGAACTCTAGCCCCTATTGAATATCAATTCCGAATATATCAGGTGATACAGTTGCAGAATAAATACGGAGAGTACGTAAACAGATTCAGGAGTTGTTTGTTCAAATAAAATTTGAATACGATTAGACTTTTATTTGGTTATAGAGAGTTGTTTTGAAGACTTCAAATTGAGTGGCTAGAAAGTTGAGTGGCCTAGAATTTGAATAGATTTTAATATAAAAATAGATTATACACCAATCAGTAATGTTACCACAGGTTATTATAAATGAAATTATGTAGAACGGTAGCAGAAATAATATGTATATTAAAGGTAAAATAGTAAAAATTCAAACATACGACGTGTGTACGTCAGTTCGCACAACAAGAATAACAAACAGCTGGTTGCTGTGTCAACCATTCATTATACGAACTATGTAATATGATTACATTTCAGAGCCAGTATTAATACAGGCGCTATATAGCCTCTAATACGCCCCCTTAATCTATTACATGTTCTTACTGGTTCTTACATACAAACAGGCAACGTATACCCACAAACGTATACCCACAGTACGAGTTTCGTACTTTACACAATTTAATTTAATTTAAATTAAACATTTTTTCACCTGCCTGTACTGCTACTCCTTAAGTCCGTAGCAAACAAAATATATACTAAACTTAACTAACCTAACAAATGAACATCGGCATAACAAAATAAGAAAAATTAATTCAATACACAAAACATTCTAAACATAAAACAATACAACATCTACACTAACTATTCATCCGCCCCCTTATTGGAATAATTTTTCAAAGTTAATTCTCCTAAGAAAATTTTCAGTTTCGGGCCATGCACGGATTTAGTTAAGATGTCCGCTATCATTTTATCGGTTGACATGTACCTGATCTCAACTTTATTACTCAGAACACATTCCCGTATAAAATGATACTTTATGTCAATATGCTTTGTTCTGTTATGCATCATTTTGTTAGTTGCAATTTTATGCGCAGACTGGTTGTCGTTGTAAATGACGACTGTCTTGTTACTATCCACAGTCGTTAGGAGACTGTTTAGTAAAGTACGTAAGTAAAGCGCTTCCTTTGCAGCTTGACTTAGTCCTACGTATTCTGCCTCTGTGGATGATAAGGATACGGTTGCTTGTTTCCTACTCTCCCAGGTAACGACATTCTTCCCCAATTTGAAAATTAACCCAGTGAAAGATTTCCTATCTAGTGCTCCGCCCCAATCTGCGTCTACATAGCCTCGTAAGTCTAAGTCCCCCGACTTCCTAAAAGTAAGGCAAAGGTTAGACGTACCCTTCAAATACCTAAGGACTCGCTTTGCGCATTTAAAGTGCGTTTCATCATAGCACGAGTTAAATTGCGAAAGTGCACTCACTGCATGCGCTATGTCCGGTCGCGTATTACAGGCTAAATAATTTAGACATCCTATCAAATTTTGATATGGTAGATTGCAGTGTGAATCAGCTGACTTTTCAAGCTTGATTCCCACTTCCATCGGAGTGTTAACCGGCTTAGCATCTGTCATGTTAAAGTCATTTATGACATTTAAAATGAACTGCTCCTGATCAAGATAAATCACATCTTTATCCCGCCTCAGTCTCATTCCTAGAACATGTCTAGCCGCGCCTAGGTCTTTCACCTTGAACTTTTCAAGCAAACCTGATTTTAATTTCTGCTTTTCTCGTTCGCAATTTCCAAATATGAAAATATCATCAACATAAATAACTACCACTAGCCTCTTATTAAGTTTGAGATGCTTCTGGTACAAACACGGTTCTTGTTTAGATTGTATAAAACCTAACGCTAGCATCTCTTTGTCCAACTCGTTGAACCAAGCATTCGATGCTTGTTTCAACCCGTACAATGATCGCTGTAGCTTACATACTTTGGTTTCTTGACCACTGGTTACTGCTCCTTTGGGTTGACGCATATAAATGTCCTCTTTAATTTTACCGTATAAGAATGCAGTAGTTATATCCCATTGATCAATAAACCAATTGTATTCAACCGCTAATGAAAATAACATTCGCAATGTAGAGCTTCTAACTACAGGAGAATAAGTTTCACCATAGTCTATGCCACGTACCTGCGTAAAACCTTTGGCTACCAATCTAGCTTTGTACTTGGTTACCTTGCCATCGCTATCTTTCTTGACTTTGAAGACCCATTTGCACTGAATTGGCTTCTTGTCTGCTGGAAGATCGACCAATTTCCAAGTCTGGTTCTCATTCAGTGACTTTAGCTCATCATCCATCGCTTTTTGCCACAGATCACCATCAGGCCTCGCCAACGCTTCCTCTACAGTCAATGGATCGTCATTAATCACGCTTTCCATAGCACACATGACGTTACAGCCATAACGATCGACTGGCTTACGCTCTCTTAGAGGATACCTCCTTTCTACGGGTTGAGGTAACGCCGCTTCCTCTTCAGCAACTTCCTCTTCAGGTACTCTCTGCTCGGGTACACTTGGTACACCCTCCTCTGGTAGTACCTCCTGGTTGTCAGTGTTATTTGACGAACTATCATCATGCACCTCCGAAGTATCGACTCCATCGTTGTTTACGTTGCGTACACTAGACTGTACAACTGACTCTGTATCAAGGCTTAAGCGTACCACAGAATTGTCAACTTTAACATCTTGAAGAAAAACATTTTCCAAAAATTTGACATCTCTCGCTGTACAAACCTTCCCAGTCCTTGGATTCATTAAACGATAGCCTTTTTGATTTTCTGGATATCCAATGAATACCATAGTCTCAGTTTTCATGTCTAGTTTGCGTCGCTTTTGTTTTGGTTTCAAACTAAAAGCCAAACAACCAAAGATTTTCAGATGACTTACATCTACATCTTTTCCAGTCCATAGCTTCTCCGGTACAGCATCGCTCAAAGCTTTTGTGGGACTTCTGTTTTTCAAATAAACAACTGTATTTACAGCCTCTGCCCAATATTTTTTACTCAATTTTGCTTCCGATAACAATGTCCTCGCCTTCTCGATAATCGTGCGGTTCGCTCTCTCCGAGACCGAATTTTGTTCAGGTGTGTAAGGTACAGTCGTCTGGTGTTTAATACCTGCTGACTTCAAAAAATTATTAAATTTACCATTACAGTACTCTGTTCCATTATCAGATCTAAGGCACTTTATTGACCTACTCGTCTGCTTCTCAACTTCCGCCTTATATTCACGGAACTTATCGAAGGTTTGACTTTTATTTTTCAAAAAGTAAACATGCGTCTTCCGAGTAAAATCATCAATAAATAGTAGGACATACCTCGAACCTCCGAACGATGGTTCTTCCATCGGTCCACAATATCAGTATGCACGAGCTCCAAAATCTCGCTCGCTCTCGTACCTTTGTTTTTAAAGGGACTCTTGCATGTCTTTCCTTCGATACACGCAATACATGGTTCTGTCAAATCACAGCTTCGAAATTCCAATCCGTAACAAGGTTTTTCAATTTATTCATGTAATTTTCACTTAAATGCGCTAGTCGTTTATGCCAAATGTTTGAAATATTTTCGTTTTGTTTTGACAATGTCAAATTGACGACGTTGTTTTTGTTTTCTTCCAACTCGTAAATTCCGTCAACTTCATGACATCTTGCAATAGACCGATTCTGTTTTTGAATCGTGCAACCTCCTTTGTCAAAATTAACACAATAATTCTTCTTGGTCAAATCGCTAACCGATATTAAGTTCATGGATAAATCGGAACATGTAAAACATTATTCAAAATAATTTTTCTTCGCCGACTCGAGGCTCAGCGTTCCCTCGTCCTTGTACGCGTAGCTTTTCACCATTCGCTACTGAAATTTTCATGTTGCCGTTCTCGGGTTTTGTAAGACAACAACCTGCTCTTATCATGAGTCATGTGATTTGAGCATCCACTGTCAAGATACCACTTGGCTTTGTCAATCGCCTCCTTAGTATTCAGGCAGACATTCGCGGTTTTCTTCCGCTCTTCGCATTCGGACGCCTTGTGTCCTTGCTTGTGACACTTATAGCACTTTAAAACAAACTTCTGCTTACGATCAACGGTTTTGGGGCGTGATCTAGCAACGTTCTGTGCTCTTCTTGTAGCTAGGGCTTGTTCATGGTTTGTGTTCAAGTTGCTCTGTCTACTTCCTTCTTGCAGTAATTTCGTTTTTTATTTGCTCCAACGTGATCTCTGTACCGCTATTATCTACAGCCATGATAAGGGGGCCGTACTCAGGGGTCAGTCCACCGAGCAAAATCGATATGATCCAGTCATCCTGTATTGGTGAATCGATATCCGACAATTGCTGTGCAAGGAACGTAACTCTCGAGATATAGCTTTCAATGCAGTCAAAGTTCTCTAACCTGCTACTGAACAGCTCTCGTTGAATGCAGATTCGTCTTCCCCAACCCTTGTCTTCGTAAGCTTTCTGTAGATTACTCCAGACTTGTTTGGCAGATTTGGCATTGTAGACGTGAGTAAAGCACTCAGGTTCCAACAACAAACAAATCGTTGTTCGCGCTTTCCTGTCCACGTCATCGTCTACCACATCCTTTGAAATTACTTCCCACCAGTTTTTATTTTCTAAGTAATTTCTCACCAAGAATTTCCAGTTCGGGTAATTCGACGAACCTTTCAATTTTCTTATTCCGCTTATGCCGATCGAACAGCTGTTTTCGTCTGACATATTGTGACGGAGAAAATTTTTTTGCAACTTCAAACCACTTTTATTTACACTTTAATAACTCTTCGCGTTATTTCTGGACTACTATACGTTCGGACGTCCTGGGCCCATAACCAAATGAAATTATGTAGAACGGTAGCAGAAATAATATGTATATTAAAGGTAAAATAGTAAAATTCAAGCATACGACGTGTGTACGTCAGTTCGCACAACAAGAATAACAAACAGCTGGTTGCTGTGTCAACCATTCATTATACGAACTATGTAATATGATTACATTTCAGAGCCAGTATTAATACAGGCGCTATATAGCCTCTAATATTATTAGGTTATTTGGTGATTTTATCAAAATAAGGACGGACTGAAGCTTAGAGAATGTGAGACACTTAAATGTTATCAAGTGGAATGGTAAGAATGGTTCTGTTGTTTACAGTGTTACCTGTACCACAGTATGACAGGCGAGGTAATTTAGCAACATAACTCAGTCCAAAGTTTTCGTTCAAAGCAACGTTTTCAAGGTAATCGTAAAATGAATATATTTTCAGTCCTATTCTAATTGTTGGTCTGAAGTACATCTGACAGATTACAGTAGCTGTAAAATCCAGTTCCTCACGAAATTTTATTTTTTATCTTGGTGAAAAGCCGTTTAAGCATCGGTTTTGGCTTAGAAAAGTTAAATATTGTAAACAGAAGCTACTCAACAGTGTAGAAAATTGTAATTCCGTTTGCATCTTTTGATAATAAGAAGATATACTTCTTATTTACTTGTTTAAGTACTTGTACCACAAATTACTCGAATATATCAAAACTTAATTTAGTTTTGGTGTTTGGGCTAGCTCGTTAGGTAAGCGAAATTGTGTTACTTTAACACTTGTGGCTGAGTAACTTGGGCGGAATGATATTATTATGTGTCCCTTCTTCAATGTCCTCCAAGATGTTATGCTTCTAAGTAAAACGTTTGTCTTTTTGTTAAGTCTATTGTTTTCTTTAAAAGCTATTCTTATATTTACTTACCTCGTTAGTAAAATTATATAGTCAAATTGAGAACCAAATCACAGTGCAACTACATTCAGCAAAAAAACTTAATAGGAAAAGCTGATTGGATAGAATATAAAGCTAATGTTTTAAGATAGTTGACTTTAGTTCAGAGATGTAAACTATAAACACAACATTTATTGACAACAAAAACACAGTAAACACATAAATAGGAGAAGAGAGAAAATTAGAGACATGACATGGTTTACCTACCGTAAATTTATGTACCTACTCACACTTTATTTTTACAATACAATAAAATTACTCTTTATTGTACACCAGAAATAGTGAGGCGATA